>NC_055670.1:23529757-23582257 GCF_017976325.1 Chelmon rostratus | reverse complement strand
GTGTTTATTGCCGTCTGACGGCATTTCCTCCCTGTCGGCTGTCGTAGTCACAGCCGATGGCTAATTATAGCAGCTAGCATGGAGCCGTTCCCACCGCCCGCCGCCTCCTCTCGCTCCTCTTGTCTCATGTTTTGTTGTTAATACATAACAATACAACACGCCTTTGTGTCTTTTCGCTGCTCCCGCTTTGAATAATGAAGTAGTTGCACTGCTGTGAAATGTGTCATTAATCTTTGCTGAGTAATTAGAGCAGTAAAGCAAATTTCGACACACTTTAAGAGTTTAATGAGTAATTTAAATCGCTGCTTCACAAAATTACTGACATGCATCCTGCAGTTTTCAGCTGAGACTATGAAACACCTCAAAGTTTCTCTAAATTTCATCATTCAGTCTCTCTGCAATCTCTACGATAACTTAACAGTAGATGGGTTTTTTTTTCCTAAAACAGCAACTTTGAAACAAACTGCTGAAAATATGCAGTTAACCACAGCAGCGTCATCGTCCACGCCAGCATCCTGCTGATTCTTTGTGGGTGATGCAAGTATTTTGCTTTTTCTTCTGAAATCCTGGACGTAGAAAATGTATTCAGCACACGTAAAATGTTTTTCCCACCGCTGATGCTATTTAAAGATGCTGTTTGAATGTTTTGGCAAAGTGCCCGATGTGTAACCGCGATAAACTGTGTGAGGGAGATTTTTTTTATATATAATCTGAGCAGATCTGCTCTTTAAACTGCTGCATTACGTTACTGTGCAAAGACGACAGCGTCAGATTAGTTTTAATTCGTTTTAGTGACAGATGTTGACATCATTATCAGTGGCTTGAACATTAAAATGAAAATTGGTAGGAAAAAAAACCTTCCTGTTAGCTGTGTCATTACCAGCAGACAAAGAGCAGACAGGAGATCAGTGAGGACAATAGTCTGGTCAGAGAAGTGGAGGCTAATGAGTCAGAGCTGATGTGGAACAAACACAATAAAGGATGGAGGTAAAGGTTTGCTTAACAGGACTGACAGCATGTAGTTATAAAATGTGAAAATGACAAACTATTAAAAAAATGATCAAATACTGGATGAGAATCTGCACTCAGAAACACGCTATAATAACCACCTTCCAGTCTTATCAAAGTGACAAAAAGCTTTTGTCCTAATTTGTCCTGTTAGATTCATTTGTATTAGCGCTGATATTAACGGGGCACTGCACATATATCACATATGAAGATCAGTTTAGTCATCATGGACTTGCTGAAACCATATCAGAGGCTAACGGTTAGCACGTCTCTGTCTCTGCTGCGTGAGTTTTACTGAGGAGTCAAAATAAGTCAGAGTACACCTTTAACATTAGAGTGAATCAGATAAGATGAATACAAGTAAGCCATAAAAAGAATTATTCAGATATATTATTGTAATATACAAGGACAACATGCATGAAGTGTGCACATTTACTGCAATATAATATATGTGCATATATGTGCAACATGAATATTGTTAAGTCATATTGAGTTGGTATCTATTGGGTACATAAGTATGATTAATAAACACATAAATTAAAGCATTATAGTAAGTAAAACAGTGTAAAACAGTAAACAGTATGATTTTACATTACGTTTATTATCTGAATTGCTAATATATAAGCTAATAAAAAGCTGAATCACTAAAGAAATATAATGTAATGTAATAATATACAAAACAAATATGGACACATAGAATACACATAATATATATAATATAATACAAGGAAGGATATGATATAATTACTACTTTAAACTGGCCATATTCAGCATGTGTGTCTTTTTATCTCATTACAGAGTAACTGCAGAAATATTACTTTATTACATGACTTTGTTCATCATATTACAGAGTAACTGCTCTGTTCGTCTGTCAGGTTAATGCAGCTTCAGTCGTCACATGTTATCTTCTTCTAGATCTCAAACACTCAGGTCCTTCATCCTTCCATCGTTCTTCTTCATCGAATCTTCCTCCCCTCTTCATGATCTGCTCCACACCTCATCCTTCTCCTTCTCTCGTACCACCTCAGAGGTCAGACTCTTCTTCCTCTCTTCCTCTCACAGTCTCTCTGTTTATCCAGCTCTTTATCTCAGGCGGCTCACCAGATCCAGACCCTCTCCCTTCCTTTCCTCTAATCACTTTCTTCCTCCTTCACTCGTTGCTGTACCTCCTCCATGCTTCCTCTTTCCTCACCTCCTCTTCTTCTCTTCCTTTCTTCCTCTTCCTTCCTTCAAGCTCTCTGACCCTACAGTGCACAGAGGTGGGCTTTATCCTCCTCTGCTGCTAACACTGAGCGAAGAAACCTTTTTATCACAGCATCATGGCAACATTTTTCAGAATCACACACGAGCAGGAACGTTCAAGGCTCGTGGATTCAGCGGCGAGGGAGCGATGACATATCGAAGACGAACCTGAATCCTGAAAACACCTAAAACCTCCCGTGTTTATTTAACAGCTGGATTCATTTTAAATAGACTGAAGCACATTAAGGTGAAAGAGGGACACAGACACACATGCATAGCACGAAAACACACACACACACACACGCACACACACATACACACACACACACACATACACAAACACAGTGCATCTTCCAGCCATTGTTGTGCTGCCTTTCAGCGTTTTGTTTATGACTCTATTGAGTGACCTGTGGTGGGAATCACACAGCCTCACTCACAAGAAAACAAAAGACAGAGCAAGAAAGTCTGCTGTCATCTTCAGCCGCTGCGGTCATCCCTTGGTCAACGTGTTATTTTCATTACTGGACTCTGGCCAATCGGCCGGCCAGAGACAGACAGTGGACACACACACACACGCACACACACACACACACACAGACGCAGGGGAGCTCCCTGTCCAAAACAATAGACATAAATATAGCAGCCTCTGGGAAAAAGAATACAAACGTGTGTCCATCCCTGAACCGAGGAGCAACGCCCAGTCCTGCGTTTCCTGTTCTCTGAACCCCATGCAGAGGAGTGCATGGTGGGAGAATGGACCCCCCTCTCCCACCTCTACTCCCCAAGACCTGAGACAGAAGCCAAGCGTCCCTCACCTTCAGCTGGCAGAGATTCACACAAGAGCCTCTTGGTTTGCAACACTTGTCCTTTTTTTTCTCTTCCAAAAATGTCGCTGTTATCATTTCTCAAAGGCAAAGAAGCCCTTTCAAGTCTTTGTGTGTGTGTGTGTGTGTGCGTGCGTGCATGTGTGTGTGTTTGCTCTTTCCACCAACCTAAACCCCCGGCTACAGAACACCTCGGGCTAGCTTGATTTGCTTTCATGCGTGCATTTCAGGGAGTTTGGTGGTACACCTGAAATTCAAACTGACACGTTCTCAAAGGCAGTAAGATGGTTTGAGACCAAAATCAGCTCCACACTGGGCTCTGGTCGCTGCTGTGGGGGCCAACAGGCCTGCAGTCAGACCCTCACGTAGACCGCATCGTGTGAACAGCTTGACACAGGCTTGGTTTGCATGCTGCAGCTCCATGGTGGCGTTAATGAGGATTTGATGGAGCATCATTGTTTCAGTCGTCCTCGGCGTGCAGCCACGCAGGCAAACAAGTACACAGATGCCAAAAGTCTCACGTTGCTCCAGGTTTTTCCTGGGAAACAGGAATCAGTTTCAGCAAGTTAGCTTCGGAAAAACTCGGATACATCTCAGTGCTCAATGTTCCACCCTTCTGCTGCTGTTTTCCGCAAATAAAGGACAGAATTACATATATACGTGGAGTGTTTTGCTATTTTTCCAGCAGCCACAGTGACGTCAGGATATGTACAGTAGCTGGCTGAGCTGTTTTAGTTCCTATTGTTAGATGGTTGGATCACATGTCCACAGACCACAGCGATGATTTCATACGAGCCTCCCTTTCCCAAGAAACAGACACACAAAGCTCACACGCCCAGAGGTCTGTAAAGCTGTGTGCATGCTTTGTGTTCACGCAGAACTTCCCGTCAGTGCCTGCGACTGGTGTGAGGAAACACACAGATCTCAGAAAGAAAAGCTTCCTCTGCCACACACTGCGAAAGCGCTCTCGGGGCAGCCCCTCTGATGCAGGACTGAGGTCTAGTGTGGGTTTAAGAGGGAGCAGGGATGCAGCGGGGAGGCCGGGAGGCCGGGAGGAGGAGGGGAAGGGCTGAGCTGGCGGCGGGCCAGGCGGATCTGTGGGGGTGGCGATGGGCCCTGTGGGCTGTAACCTTTGCCTCAGCAGGTCACAGGTTCAAAGCCCAGGTGGAGCTCAAGAACGCACTCCAGCAGCCACCAGGCAGCCACACATCCACCATGCAGAGAAGCAACAACACACGTAACATACGTGTTGGAAAAGTTTGGTTTATGGTTCATATCTCAGCTGAGGCATCTCCCCAAACACCAATCAGGTTTCTGGCTGCGTGTCGTCGCTGTGTCTCTTGTCTCGAACGAAGCCGCTCAGCCAAGTTGCTCTAAGTGCAAGACATTTGTCTCACTAATGATGTAATATTTACTTTGGAGTTACATGATGTAAGATTCAATGTCAGATTACTATTCAGTGACACATGGCTTTAATACAGTGTTGTAGCCAATATCCATGTCAGCCAATGACAGAAATTTTAAGTGAACCTTGTTGCTGTTCACTCATCTCAGCCCTTTAAAGGAATAAGGCTGGTGAAATCCATATTTTCACAAATTATTAAGCCCACAAAAGGACTAAAATCAACAAAGAGTTGCATGTTGCATGTTTAGTCTCAAACGAGCCTACAAACCCGACCAGATACACCTTCAGAAACAGGCCACACAATGTAAAGTTCATTTTTTCACGAGCTGATTTACTCAAACAGCTGTGAACTAGAGGCGTGTGGTTTTAATCACATAACCAGATTTACAGTGGTTCATGCGTAAAACACCAGTATTTACACATCACTGCTGCAGACGTTCAGATGAGGCCAAACACCTGCATGCAACACCACTTACTCATCATGATTTCCAAGCGTACTTTCACAGCAGGATTAGCCACCGCTGATGCTAACACAGTCACTCAGGAAAGTTTTAATCAGTTTTGGTGTTTTCAGACTTTTTGTTGGGAAAGATTGGATGACTTTGACTGTTTTCACGTCTCTGTCGAAGCCTGATGAAGGACAGCAGGTCAGAGAGGAAAAGACTGACTGAGGCGCTGATCAATGAACTTTTACTGACGGCACTAATCAATATTCATATATTAGCTACAGATCAAATGGCTTTGTGTGAAGTGAAAGGCGTCACTTGTGACGAACCCACAGAGAATCATCACCTGAAGCTGCGGTTCAGCTCAGCTCTGCAGAGCTTTTCACCGTCTTTTATCTCACAGCTCGTTTCGGCCGCTCTGTGTTTTGAGAGGAAAAGCTCTGATGGAGCCGTGAGCTGTGAGCTCAGCAGCAAACAGAAGAGCAGCAGTGATCAGCGGCCGAACAGCCCGACAGCGAAGAGCCCGACACCGCCGCGATCAGCAGCCGAACAGCCCGACAGCGAAGAGCCCGACACCGCCGCGATCAGCAGCCGAACAGCCCGACAGCGAACAGCCCAACAGCGCCGCAATCAGCGGCCAAACAGCCCGACAGAGCAGCGATCAGCAGTCAGATCAACAGTCCTCTCAGGAGAAGGTGGACATGTCTACTGTTTGCTAGCGTGTTAGCCATAATGATTAAATACTACGTTAATGTGCCACTGTTGTGTTTTGAGTGGTCAGTTTTTGCATTTGAGCAGCAAGAAGGAACGGATGCAGCCACAATGTGACGGACAGAAGCGTTTCACAGCTCAGGCTTGTAATGTTGTATGAACCGGTCCTGTAGGTACATGCAGATCCCTGTCGGGGACTATTTTGAGATGTGGAGTAATACACATTATGCAGCAGGATGGTGGACGCAGGACTCATAAGAATAGCGAATAGCGTGTGACGTCATGATTTCAACACTTTATTGCACCTTTATTTTTATTGGTCTTCCTATTGTTCTTATTTGCACCCTCCAGATTAATAAAGTCTTATCTTGTCTTATCTTATCTTTCCTCAGCTGCAGTATGAGCCACAAGATTCATTTCAGTCAGCGGATCATGAAACTCCAAACTCTATTTCTGAGCTTGTTTACCGCCACGCATTGTCTGATCCTGGTGCATGTTTACGTGAATGGGAAAGTACAGGTCAGTGTGTGTGTGTGTATGTGCGCCCGCGTGAGTGTGTATTCCTTCGCCAAAGTCAGTTATTGGTGTGAAGCACATGGGCCTGTAGAGACTTAACTTTGGCTCGTTTGACTTTGTGTGTCTGTGTCTCTGTCAGAGGAAGATCATTGTGGTCCAAAATAGTCCCTTTGTTGCCTGAGGAGGAAGCCATGCTGTGGCGGAGGGGCTGAGAAAAGAGTGAAGTCATGAGGAGGAGAAACGACCTTGGAGGCTATCACACACTCAGGTTCCCACCGGCCCACACACAGCAGGACACACACACACACACACACGCACACACACCTCTAACAAACATGGTTTTCTCAGCAACAGATCTACATGAACAGCTTTCAGATAATCTTTTTTGTTGTTGTGGCTCACAGTTTGACCTCAGCATTGTGAAATTCTGCCCCTGGATGACTCAATCTGAGGACAGACTTCAAAGCTCGCTGCTATGACGAAGCAACATGCACAATATTCTGCTTAACACCAGCAATCTGCAGGGACTTCACAGACCGCTGCCCACCTTCGCTTCAGATGCACCGCGGGGTCTGAAAAAGGCTGAGTGACTCATTCCATCCTTTTATTATTCCCGTTTCGGTTTTGTTCTTCTTCCGTTTTGTTTGAACATATTTGTGTTACAAACCTGCGGTGCTGAACCTGAACAGGTCGGACGGTGTTTTCACTGGACAGAACACCTGAGTCCTGTTCTTCAAACCTGGTCTAATTCATCTTAACATGATCAGGCTAAAATAATCCTGCTAATTATCATCAAGCTAGTTTGTTTTTTTGAGTCTGAGGATTGATTTGTTATTCTTGAATCACGTTGCGCTATTCAATGATTACAAAGTAACAGTGGAAAATATACAAATATTTTTATTGCATGTTGGTTTATTTTATTGTAGTAGTAGAATTTTATTCTTTCTTATCTTTCTTATCTGTTTCTAACATGGGGGTTGCAATGAAAAAAATCATTGACATGTCACGCTCAATGACAATAAAGACTCTTGAATCTTGAATTAATTAATCATAGAACAATAAACATTAAGAACCTTAATGCTGATTAATGATCCCATAATGATCAACACAATCACTCAGTGAAGTTTGTCACTGATTCACTCACCGACCAAAATCCATTTGAACTGAAATATTTTTAAATACTTCTCAAAGCAAATATTGATATATGTGATTAATTTAGATCATCATAAATCTGAACTAATTAGATCCATTTTTTTATCACCTGACAGCCCTCATGATTACATTTCCAATGGAAAGTCAAAGCACCAGACGCAAAGTTTAGACCTTCCTGAGAACATCTGTACTTTGCTTCTTAGGATCTACGTTTGAGGTTTTCTTCCATCTGTGAGGAGGAGCTCATCCTGGACAGGATCCAGAATCAGAGGAACCGCAGATTTAACCTAAGTCTCTCCAACAAAACGCTCCGCTTGTCACGTTGTCCCCAAAGTCAGCTCCAACTACAAGCTACACCTGAACTCACCGTATCAAGGCTGAACACACCTGTAAGCATCTCTGGATCTGTGAAGCAATGTCACAGTGTGTGTGTGTGTGTGTGTGTGTGTGGGAAGGAAGTGGGTGTGTTCATATCCAGGACGTTGTCAGGGTATATCTTTCTCCCGTGGCGATGGCCCTGTCACCGTTCCCTCATCGACGTCGCCTCCCCCTCCATGTTAGCAGCTTTGGAGAGCAGCCACCTGCTGTGATGTCACCATCTGTGACGCATTTACCTGTCAGTGCGCACACACACACACGCACACACACACACACACAGAGCTGAGGGGATATCAGTGCATTAATTACAGAAAGAAGATTTGACTCTGAAATTAACTGAAAGCTTAAAGAGCTCTTCATCATTACTAAAAGCAAGATTTTCCACTGCTGCTTTCTCTGAAAATAACAAAACATAATTACATAATAAACTCATGCTGACACACACACACACACACACACAGGTTGTAATTAGTGACATAGAGGTGATGATGAGGAGGAGGGATTCACACGGTGCTGGTCTGACAGCTTTATCAGTTCCACTGTGGTGAGGACAGATGGCTCAACCATCTCCCTGGACTTACTGTAAACACACACACACACACACACACACGCACACACACACACACACACACACAGTGCTTGGCAAGGCCCACTCAGAGGACACACATCTCAATAACAGTCTGCTACACATCGAGCTTATACAAATACACTTCCAGAGTCTCTTCAGTAGCTGCAGAATGAGACGCGCTGCAGCTCAGTCTGTGTGTGAGAAGCATGTGTGATGATGGGATGGCTGGATCACACAAACCAAACAGACATGTCTGCAGGGAGAAAGCCAGACCTGGACTTTACTGGACTCCTTCAGGTGTCTTGAAACCATAAAGAAGCTCTGGTAGCTTACACAAAATGTTAGCTTAAAATGCTAGCAATTTAATTTTGCATTTTCGAGAGCTGGGCCAATCACAAGAGGTTAAATACAGGATGGTCAAAACTGAAGCAGCAGAGGCCAAGATATCCCGACTTTTAGTCCCTCGTAACATTGGATCCTACAATTCCCACACTGCATTGCAGCAGTTGTTGGCTTTAGATTTTGTTTAACAAATATTTTAATGGTAACTTGAAACAAAAAGAGCTGCAACTAAAATCATGTTTCAGGATCTCTCTGATTACATTTTAGTGATAAAATCTCTCTGACCTCAACATTTTATGTCTCATGTCTTTTAAACGTTGATTACATAAAATGTCACATTAACAGCATTTAATTATGATTATCAGTCATAACCACATATTTGTTTTATTAAACACACAATTTAACAAACCCATCATCAAGTTCTGGAAATGTTGTGAGATTACAGCTGAATTCCTTTTAATTCGTCTTCATCAGGATGATGATGATGGTGTTCAGATGCAGTTTGGTGCATGTCACAAATGCCTGCTCACTCGAGCTGTGGCCCAGTTGTTGAACAGCTGTTTTCATATGGAAATCGCCCTCGCTTGAATATACAACAGTGATCTTGAGATAGCGGACTTAGCCTCTCCTTGACTTTGCTTTGTGGATATCAGGAAATAAATCAACATCAAAGCACACACAGCACCCCAGCACAATCAATCACAGATGGTCTGTGAGCCTTTCAGCTCTTTGAGAAATGTTGATGTAATTAACAATTAGCAGTTCAAAGAGGAGTTGATGGGCAAGAGCGGAGCGACTTCAGCCGGTGTGCTTTGGACTGAGCGACAGCGTGTGCCGGTGTGTGTTTTAACACCCGCTTCTCGAGAGCTGAAAGCTCATCTGAAGGGCCAATCCACAAGCCGCTGTTGTGTATTTCACTGTTGATCTTTCTTACAACAACCTGAAGCGTCTTCAGGAAAAGACTTATTAATTCACAGTCCACCTTAACAGAGCTTCAGTGTGTGTAATAAGGAATAAAAGATCTATTAACTCTAAATACCTGCAGCTGTTAGTGTTTCCACATGTTCACGGCTCATGTCTTTGACTGTTGGTGCCATGAATTATTTTTATTTTTATTTTATTTATTGTTATTTCTTTACAGTTTTGCTGAATGAAGGGTACAGTGTAATACTTCCTGGGAGGGTTTTTACATTTTTCACTCATCTTGGTTGTATTTTTTTATTTCATGCCTCTCTTATGTGACATTTATTGTAAGATAAAATGAGATATTTGTAAGATAAAAGTTTTAATTATAGGAAAATGGTCATGCAGGAGTATAAAGTAGGACAGAGTGTAAATATAAAGCATCAATAAAAGTGCAAGCATAAAAATATCAATAAATGGAAAATTCAAATCTGATATATATGATATATTTCACATAACATTGCACATACTGTCTCATATAAATCAGTTGTACTGACTCTGATGCACAAACTTAAACTGACTGATGTGAGGATGCCAGATTGTTTGCATGTTAACAAAAGGAACTGCAGCCGCTTGTTTCCCTCTCAGTGAAAGTCAAATCCAGACATTTGCAGCCTCTTGCAGGTCTTGGCCTGTTCTCACATGTGTTTCTTGAGATCAGCGTCACATCAGAGCCAGCTTATCATTCAAAGATCGAGACATTTGTCCTCATGCTGAATCTATGAAAAACTTACTAATTTGATATCTTAGAAGGTCCTATTGTTCTGGTACTAATCCCATTTCCCCGTTTAAAGCATTACAGGCAATTTCCCTTTCCTCCTCCACAGAGCTAATGCTGATGACTTAATTGTTTTCTTACTGGTTTCAAACTGGCCAACGCGATCCGCCCCTGGGAACCCGCCGCGTCCGCCGTTATCCTGAGGGCATGGAATCCGGTGACACAGCCTGTGCGTGTGTGTGAATGTCTACAAGTAAATGTCTCCATGTGCGTTTCTGCGTGATGCTAACGAGCGAGTCGGCGCGTGCACGGGCCGCTCGTGCGCGTCTCCCACTGTGAGTGGCAGGCGTGCTTAAGCCCACTTTGTAGCGATGTGTGGGAAGCCGGCTGAGAGGGCTTCCTCTCTGTTTTCTCAACGCCGGCGATTACCAGCCGCGGAAATGCTAATGGCTGTTTTGATAGCCATGGACGGGGGCTAAAGCATTTGTTTTACTACGTAATCCATGTCTGGCCTGCAGAGCCCCGAGCCTGTTGATTTTAAATTATGAAGGGATATTGCTGCCTCTGCAAAAGGTGCTCACGAATCACCAAAACTCCCCCCGTTCCTCTCAAAGCGCTGAGTGATTTGAATTAGGAAACCGAACCGGCAGCTTCAGCTTCGCAGCGCCGAGCCGAGGGCCTGATTTATGTTTGAGGCGATATTATTGCAGCACACTTCAGGAGGACTTCAGCGGGCTTGTCTGCTTTTGCCATCACTGATTTATGTCCAGGCCTTTAAATGGAAAACATGCTGTGAGTTGTTACGTGCTGCTTCAGGGCAGCACCCATTATGCTAACGTGAGGCCAAAGGTGCGAAGCTGAATTTAGTGAAACGCCAGAGATAAACAACAAAAAGTTTCCTGAGAAAGACAGCCTGTCTGCTTTTTAATTGGGAAGAAGAACGTTCCAGATCGGCGACTCTTGGACCAGCGGCGAGTCTTCCGGAGGCTGCACAGGCCACCATTAAGAAGCGATGCTTGTTTTGGACCGTCGTGATGTTTACACGTCTAACAGTCCCCTGGCAAGATTGAAATAGTGTGATACTGAGAATGCTCCAATGACTGCGGTCGCGCTGGTCGCCAGCAGCAACGGTGAAACTTTAGCACCAAACATTAATTAGCAAACATGCGTGCGTTCAGATGTTAGCGTGCACAAACTTCTGCCTCACTGATGGGTGTGTGCTGCCACTCTCACTGGTCTATGTGTGTTTATGTGTGTGTGTGTGTGATCCATAATAAAACCAGGCTTAGCCAGCTCTGGACTCCAGACGGCATCTCAAGGGTCGGCCCCGTCTCTCGCCCCTCAAAGGCCTAAAAAAAAAAAAAAGAAGTGTGTTCAGCCTGTGCAGATGTGAGCAGTCAAGAAAAATGTTTTCTGCATCGTCATTTTCTGAAAGGGGGTCAAACAGTCTCTCTGTCTCCTCCATCAGCTCATTTCCATCCATGCCTGTAACATCAGCTTCTCTCTGAGGAGGACAAAGACGTTTATGGGATTTGTTTTTTTCTTTGAGTGATTAAATGTTTAGATTTTAGTTTCCTTTAGCTCTAATGTTTGTGACAGTGGCGGTTAATGCAGCGCTCATGTTTCTGTAAATAACAGTTCCTGGCTCGAAATTCACATTAACAAGTTGTTATTAATATCAGGAAACACTGTTTTTTTTTTCTGAAATCGTCACTACATTCAAGTTAGAGCTTTGAAGATAATTTAAAAAATTAAAACCTTGAATTTTCGTAGACTAATGACTTAATTTAAACTTTGTCTCGTTTGCAGCTAGTCCTCTAGCACGCACACGCTAACTAGACAGCGACTCATAGCTTCATACATGCACGGATGAATAGGCTAATAGCTAGTTTTACTAATGGTAAGGAAGTTGCTCTGGTTGCTCTCTCAGCTCAAAGTGTTTGAAACAATTTGTTTTTTAAAACTGAAGTTTATCAGTAAAGTTTTAGGAGGCTCACGTTGCTTCCTTGTTAAATTAGCTACGACAGCAAAAGTGAGTGAGTGGTGAGTGTTTCGCTATCGTTATTTGAATGGAAACAAATACGAGAATGACTCAGACAGGACAAACAAATGTTTCCCACCTGCTTCAGCTAAAGCTGATTAACCTTGATAACACTGTATCAGTGCTCAGTTTTAGCTCTTACATGAGACTCTGTCCCATCAGTCCCTCCGGTCTGTTGCTTATTTATGTGCCTTTTTCACACAGCATTCCTCTCTCCTTACGTCGACTGATGCAAAGCTAGATCAAACTACGGCTTCTGCTCTTTGTGTGTGTGAATCAGTTGCATTAACTGCCTGCGTTGCAGCGTAAGGGAGCGATTTGGTCGTTACGTGAAGGTCGTTAGATGACTTTCTAATGGGCTGTAGCTGGGAGTTGCACTGTGTGGAGGCCCGGGCTCTGCCGGGGTATCGGTAATGACGCGTCAGTCTGCGCGCTGAAAGGTCACGGCGGTAACACCGCTCGCCGATGAGTGACAAAATGGAGTTAATGTGGCGTTCAGGGTACGCGACTCGAGCAAAGTAAACACACGTATGTATGTGCACATGTGAGAGTGTGTGTTTGTGGGGGTGTGTGACGGGCAAAAACAAAGAGGTGGAGAGAATTTGGAGCAGGGAGAGGGAGTGAATGAAGGCCGGACAGGGTGATTAAAAGAAAACACCAACTTTACTTTTTAATAAGCTGCACTGCTGTGCATCATTAGACAACAGGCACCAGCAAGAATACCCTGCAGTTTAAGTTAGAGACACTTAACTACTACTCCACTACCCCCACTACTTATCATGTGCAATATATATATATATATATATTACTGTGCTGTATTTTTCATGCTTTTTGTATATAATGTACGTCGCCTCTATAGTTCATTTATTTTGCATGTCTGTTTGTTCTGCTTGTTCTGTTTTCTAGCTCTCCTTTTTATTCTGCTGTTGTTACAAGAGGATTAAAGTCTTATCTCATCTTAATGCTGTGTCTGACTAACATTTCCCTGGTCTGAGATGAACTCTTTATATAAAGAGTTTTAACATTTACATGTAATTTTCTCAACATTGTATCAGCAAAGACACACAGGAACTATTTCTGTGGTTCTGGGGGAGGTCTGTAGATTATCCTCACATTTAGTACGTCCACACGAGAATCTGAGAGAAGTGAAGTGAAGCAGACTTGGTCCCATTTACATGGCTACATTTTTACCTTTAACCAGGTTTTTCCCATACATGATCTTTAAGAAATCAAATTATATCAGAAGTCTAATCCAGTTATGAATAAAGGTCTGCAGATTATCCAGAGCAGCCGGGACGTGATGCCTGGAAAGACAAGCTGAAGGTTTTGTTTCAGTGCAGTGAGCTCCAGAAACCTGCAACTAATCCTGTAACTTCCAATATTTGGGGGGGTCAGCATGAGAAATCTCAGAGACAGATATCTCAGAACCACATCAGATAAAATGCTAAGTGGGAAAAATATATCTACACTTTCTGTGAACTGTCCCTTTAAAACAAACAGAAACACAACCAAGTGTTTACATCAGAGTGCAACCAGCACACTTTTCAGGACATTTCAGTGAGCAGCTGACCAAATGTGTCATCGCATGAAGATAATGGTTCTCCTCACGCCCCCGCCAGCTCGTCCTCGGCTGGCCTCGCGGTGGAATCGTACACTGACAAACGTTTTTCATTAACATCTAAAAGCACATTCTCTCGCACAGCCTTGTGCGAGAGAGGTTGCATGAAGTTTTCCTCACTCTGCTGCATTGTGTGTGTGTGTGTGTGTGTGTGTGCGTGCATGTGTGTGTGGTAGGCCTCTGCAGTCGGGGACCCCTCCTCAGTCTCCCCCACTTGAGCCTAACCGCCTGGCCCCATTCAGGTGCAAATAGAGGCCGTGGCATGCAGCAAATTTACAGCCTGGCTTTACGGCGCGTAGCGGTTTTGGCCTCTTTCTCCTCTCTGGCTGCAGCACTTTGGGTGGCTCGGGGGAACATCTGGAGGGGACAATGGCCGCGAGGCAGCCGCTCTTTCATCGACACATGCCGGTGACGCACGCAAATCACAGGCACCCACACACAACCACGCACAGGCTCTATCGATTCACCACGGGACGTTTTTATGGTCACTTCCAGCCACGCATGCCAGGAGATGTGGCTGCGGTGCCCTGTCAGTCACACAGCAGAGACAAAGAGGGGAAGAAAGTGCATGAGTGCGCCCAGGAGCGGCCACGATGGACAAAGCCAATGAGGCTAGCAGACTGTAACTGGTGAATTCATAACCCATCTAATCTAGCCCACATTCTGCCAAACAGCAGGGTGGGACAATGACATCATTACTGCAAAGCAGCCATGCCTGACGCCTTATTTGCGCTTGTGCGACATCCATATTTTCAGCGCTGTAGACAGTACGTCAGAACAGGAAGTCGGAGGAGGCTTTTTAAAGTGGTGTAACATCTGTGAGAGGTTTCGAGGAAGGTGCAGCTCAGGATACCTTTCTGTGTGGCACTGCATGTTCCCTCGCTGCTGGCAGGTGTCCTCCAGGTGCTTGCACAAAGACACGCATGTTGGGTTTTGATGCTGGTTCCTCTGTGCTGCGGTTAGCTTCCCACAGCTCCTGGAATGGCTTAAATGCAGAGGGTGGATTTCTCCACAAGGATTAATAACTCAACCGTAGCTTTATTTATCAATGACTCATTTATGACTGGTCCGTCACCTGATCTGTCCGTGGATGGACAAAGACAGACAAGCCCTCGTGACATCAGGTGTACGAGTAATGCTCGGTGTGTGCATGACCTCCACTCAGAGAGGCTGTGCAAACGCCCACAACCTCTCCACAAGAGACATGCAGTGAGTCACTGTGAAGAGTCACATTAGTCACTGAATCGCAGTTTGTGTTTTCAGGAGATCGGCTGCTCCAAGCTCGTCTGCAACCGAACGGGAGAAAGGTACGAATAGTTATTTCAGGCGTTGGGAAATAAAAGACAGATCACCTCTAAAGGTGCAAGACTTGATTAAAAGTGACTCCCAAAGAGCATTTGAGTAAGAAACATTCAAGCACTGAGTTTAAAACATGTATGTGCTGAAGTGGAGCAAAGGAATAAATAGCAGAGTTTAAATAAACGTGAATTAGCACATTAAACATCAATGTTTGTTTCCAATAGCAGCACATGCAGCTCTTCTTTCCACTTCTCTCAAAAGCAATGCAGCATGGGTATTGTAGTATTTAAGAAAGTGGTGTGCTCTAAAGGAACTATTTGTAAAATGAAATTGAAATGAGGTGCTTTAGCCTTTAGCTAATGTTCGTTCGCAGTTTCCTGCCAGTTCAGAGCAGAGAAACCTGAGCCGAGCAGAGGTCAAACCGGCTTCACCTACACATGCACATGATCATCTCTGTTTGAATTAAGCTGCCATAAATTACCACAGGCAGCAACACACCTCATGTATCTGCCCTTTAGCTTAATTGTATTTGTCATTTGTTCTCAGAAATCTCTGCTTGACCTCAGTGATGGCAGCAGAAATGGTTGCTGGGAGATTTGTGATGTGAATGTTAAGCTTCTGTGAGCAGCAGCGTCCTCTCAGAGCGGGTTTCTTTCTCCTCTCTTTATTATCCGAGGCACCTGGTGTGCACTCAAGACTTGAATGGGACAGCTGGGTCATACTTCAAAGTAGGCACTCACTCAGACACACAGCCGAGCCAGCATGCACCGACGCAGGCATGCACCGACGCAGGCATGCACTGACGCAGACATGCACCGACACAGGCATGCACAACAGCAGCGGCGGGATGCACCGAAGAACATTCGCCCACGAACTGTTTCACTGGTGTCTTCATGTACTTTTTCAGCACTGTGGCCGCCATTTTTGTAGTTTCTGTCTGATGATTAAGTCCAGACCTGCTCACCTGCTCTTGCTATGCCTGCTGTTATTGACTGGGGGCGACACATTCACTGCCTAAAGGATGCAGCCTGTCCAGAAACGTCCAGAACAAAAAAAAGATAAAAAATAGGCAGAGCTCTGCAGACACTTCTCTCATTAAATATTTCAAATTCAAAACGAATGAGCGACAGAGCAGATTCTTAAATTCTACAGCACGTACTGCTCCACCTGTAGCTACAAGGATGCACAACATGAGTGCAGAAAAATGCCTCTTACTTATTATAATGCATTAGAAAAAAAAATTCAACAGTATATTTTGTTTAAACTTACTCTAAAATACTGTTATTACCCTATTGCCAACTAATTGGTGGCAAACGCTACAAATGCTATTAACATGTTAGCTTATAAAGTTAATATGGTTTCAGCTAATTGTTAGCAAAATGTTTGCACCTTTAAACATCTGGCAGACAAAGAGCAACAACACGAGTCTGTTCAGCTGGTGAATCTTTGTCCAATATTCTCTCTAGCTCTGTTTTAGTTTTAACCAACTCCTGGGCAAAATATCTGTCTCTCTGGCTGATTTTTTTCCCCTGAAAACAGCTGCATAAGATAAGATAAGATAAGACTTTATTGATCCGACGCAGGGGAAATTTAATTGTTACAACAGCAAGAATAAAAAGGATTAACAATAACAAAGATAGAAAATAAAATCAACTGTAGAGGTTTATATACATTACATACAAAAGAGTATAAAAAAAACGTCGGATGTGAAGAACGGAGGATTTTGAATTGAGTAAAATATGAATAATAAAATACAGCCTCTTTGTACAATAACACAGTAAAAATATGTAATATTGCACAAGATAATTTGCACAGATCTAATCCCAAACAGTGACGATGTAGCTAAGGGTTTGTCACAATGAGTGACACCATTCACATCACACTGAGTCATTCCATCCATTGTTAATAGAAGCACAGATTAAAGCAGCGTTCAGTAGAGAGTGCTGGTGGGGGTGATGTTGTACCATTAATCTGGAACATACCTGATTTGTATTCTCCTGTAAATCCCCTCTGGATCGTCTCGTATCTCCAACATCCACTTGCCGTTTCCACTTGCACACCAGTTTTCTTTGTGCACTTGCGAATTGAAATAAAAATAAAACAGGCCTTTGAATTCAAACCACATTTAATATCATCTTTCAATAGCATTAAGCCGACACCCGTGGGAGCAATTCAGCCCCCCCCCCCCCCCCCGTACAGGAAGGTGCAGAGGGATACACTAACTCACACACTCTCACACACTCAGCACTTGGCCTCTAATCTGCTCTTAATTCAGTTCTGGCCTATGGAGACTTTAACTCAATTACATGCCCCCCCCCCACACACACACACATTAATCGAGCTCTTCCTCCCTCACGTACTTGAGCGACATCAATCAGCATGAAGTAGATTCTGGAGCTTTTCTGCGTGAAGCCAGTTCACTTTGTCCACAGCCTGTCTGAAGTGGAGCTCCAAACACAAAAGGAAGCAAAACAGAAATAACTCCTTTCTTCTCCAGATGCCCTTTATTACTCCGCGCAATTAATCAAAGTTTAATTCTCGCGGCACATTGTGCCAATATGAAACACCTCAACATCACACAACAGCACTGGTCCATTAAAGGTTGAGCGATCACTCTAAATGTGATTTAGGCTATTAACCATTTGAAAAATTGGACATCCAGTCTAATAATCTAATTGCTGGCTAGAAAATAGCTTTCACAGATTCACGGAAAGGCACTGAGAGTTTCTAGCAATCACATTCCCCAGCCTGTAAATTAGAGACATCTGAAAAATGTGCGTTCGCCTCTGAAGAGTTGTTTGAATGTGTTAAACTCCTGTAATGTGTGCTGGTTGCTGAGCGGCTGCTGATCTATGTGTGGGGCTCTGAGATCTTTATTTCAGGTCTTGGTGGGCCTGCGCTGGGAGGAATCAGTCATAGTAAATGCCAGGCGGTTCACTGGAGCAGTAATGAGAGTTAATGTGTTGGTGGAGGCTTCCCATCAATATCATGTGTAATACCTGATGCGATGGACCCTGTGTTTTGCCTGCAGGGCTGAAAATGTGTTCGGCGATCTTCGCGTTGCTGTTTTTTTAGCAATAAATGTAATTGTAATTGATTTTGGGGAACATTTCTTCCGCTGGTTCATGAAATACAAAAGCCGCTTTTCTTTGCTCATTCTCATGTTTTCATTTCATCTGAGCAACTCAAGTCTGGTGGTGATCTTGACCCAAATTATCAGGATCCAGAGCAACTGCCGACTGTTTGATTAAACCAGTTAGGTGAGTGCATTCGTCTCACAGGTTGGGCTGAAATCACTCCCTAATTAGAAAACTAGATTGGAAAGCAGCAGGACTGACTGCATGTGTCAGTTTCTTACTTCTTACATGTGGTTTTAGCCATGCTGGCAGATGGTCCGCCAGCTTGGTTCACACTAAAGTATCTCAACTCAACATTCATGGTCCCCAGAGGATGAAGTCTAAAGAGTCTGGTGATAATCTGACAGTCAAAGTTTTTACATATTGTGTGAAATATCTAAACATCGACTGAGTGGATCACTTAAAAAAATTTAATACACATTCAGGGTCCCTAGAGGATTGTTTATGACTTTAGTTATCCAAACCTGATTTTAAAAACTTCACCAAGTAAAGAAACGTGATAAACTGCACGTTTTTTCCACACTTGTCCACATGGGGGCGTTGAGCTACACTGAATGACACCAGTACCAATTACAATTAAATACCTGTGAAACTAATTAACATCCACATCAGCATCAGCGCTACTTTGTATTTAGTTATAATTAGCAAATGTTAACATGCTAACACGCTAAACGAAGCTGAGTTACCTGGAGATTCCACCGAGCACGACATCGCTTTCCAGCTGCGACGTGCTTTATTGATAAGCATCTGTATGTGACGCCCTGGGAATGAAACCAGGCTGCATATCTCAACCTCTGCAACTTCAAATTAGAGAGCCCCAACTTTATGGTTGTGCAATTACTAAATCACTGTTTTATAGCAGCCGAAGCCAAAGTGATAAAGAAGGAAAAGATGCGTATTGGAGTCCAGCTCTCTGTGGACAGACCACTTACTCACTGCTTTGGCCAAAGCTTTTGTTTTTTCAATCCATCACTTTCTGTTTTCTGGAGAAGTGTGGTAGAATATTTGCAAACTCTCAGCAACACTGTGACTGAGGTAGCTTTACATAACAAATGAAGCCCCCTGCAGCCTTAACTTATGCATTAATTTGTGTTAATCCATGCGCTGTACATTGTCCACGCGCTGCATACATGCAGCAGATTGTTCTGTACTGCTGCCTGCCCACGGCTTTTGAAGCAGGGACCTCTGCACAGCTTCCAGCTGCATGGAGCAGTTATGTCTCTGCGTTCCTCTCGCTGTTCTCTGCAGGAACGCTGCTGTGCTCTCGATGTCGAGAAGAAGACGATTTATCCTCTGAAGTACTTATTTATTTATTTATCTACCTGTACTCTGTGTGATTTGCTCCAAGGCCTTAGCTAACATGCTTTAGCGGCGGCGCTAAAGAAGACGGATGGAAGTAATTAGCATCACCTGGAACTCTGCCACTGTCGCCACGGTTACCGGTGAATTATCCACCCAGCCTCCCTATCTCTCACCTTTGCTTTTTCGGTTTTCTCTCCATCCTGTTTTCCTCAACTTTACTCATTTTTTCAAGTACAGCTTATTCTGTTAGTGTTGCCTTTGTCTGCTCTCAGCTAGTTTCCCGCTCATTACTCGTCTCTCCGTCCTTTATTCTTCTCTTTTCTGTATCCTGTTTTGAGGTCTAACTCATCCTCATCTTTTATGTTAATTCACATTCGCTAATTCGGTCACTCTTTTATTTCTCTGTCTTGACCTTTTTGTCCGTCATTAGATTTTTAATAACTTTCTATTTGCCAGACTCGTTCAGCGCAGATTAATTCACCTGAATTACTCTTAAATCAAATTGAAGGAGGTTAGGGTTGGACCAAGAGCTCACAGTTAATGTTCACACTTCTCTCTCTGGCTGTTAAATATATGATGACTTATACGTATATTTGCATTAGAATTTGCTCAGACATTCATGGTCCACAGAAGATGAACTCTGCTGACTTTGGTGATCATCTGGCTTTTCATCGAGTGCCACCATAAGGTTGATATTTTTGAATTTAAGTGAAATGTCTTGACAGCGTTTGGATGAATTGCCATGGAATTTGGCACCATGGTGCCCAGAGGATGAACCCTCATAACTTTTATCTTTAGAAATTTTCCTCTAGAGCCACCTGCAGGTCAACATTTTTTGTCCACTTTATGAAATATCTCAGCGTCTACTGGATGGATTGGCAGCAGTTCATGGTCAGACATTCATGGTCCTCAGGGGATGAATCCTAATGAGGCCGATGTCTTTTCCTCTTCTGCCACTTTGCAATTTTGACTGAAATTTCTCAACAGCTATTTCATGGATTGTCATTAAATTACAATTCATGTTCTCCAGAGGATGAACTGCAATATCATTGTTGATCCTTTGACTTTGCATCTAGCGCCATCTTCTGGACAATATTTCAGTTTGGCCGATACTTTGTTTTATGATGAAACACCTACAAAACTGATAAAATTCCCATCAACCTCTGCTGTACTTTGCTGTACGCTAGCATGTTAAGAGGCTCAACTAAGATGTTGATCATGGTAAAGATTACACCTGCTTTGCATTAGCATGTTAGCATTGTCACTGTGAGGATGTTAGCATCGCCGATGAGCGTAGCATTTACCTCAAAGCACAAATCATGGCGCTGCTAGCTGGGCTGAAGCCTCTGACTCTCATTTTCCTTAAGGTCACATGTCTCCTTTTGCCTTTCTGGATCTTAGTAGCCTGTTGTTCTCTTTCTGTCTTCATTCCCAACTTTCTCCACCTACTTTCCTCTCCTCGTCCCCTTTTCTCTCCCAGCGTTTGGGCTCCAACAGCCCATAATCATGGTTTATGTTGGCGTTTCTGGGTTTGAAGTAGAGCCAGGAGAAGGTTACAGGGACAGCAGAGTAAAGATGGAGAGATGGAGGGTCAGAGAAGAGAGGTAGTGAGCGAGAGGGACAGAAAGGAGGGGAGACGGCTCGGTTTATTTGCTGGCCTTGCAGACTGGATGCAGCTGAATCCAGAGGCAAGCTGCAGCATTGACAGGGTGATTCAGCGAGGGTCCGATTTCCAGGAAAAGGTGCCAGTCGGTGTTTTCTTCCTCTCTTACATTTTCATGTCCTCTCCATCTCTCTACACCCTCGCTCATATTCTCTTTGCACTCTTTGCTTCTAATCGTCCCTGTGGTTCTGGCTCCGGTGTGAGGTGAGTCAGTAGATGGGGTGTAAAGAGCCGAGGGTTTGGTGTGACGGCGGTGCCAGGAGAGGCCCACCTCACGGCCTCACGTCCAAAGCCACTCTTTCAGCAGCAGAGCAGCCAGCTAAGAAAGCACTTTTCATAAATGCAGGATCGCAGTTACATCTATGAGCGCTCAGGCAATGAGAGATGAGCGAGATCCAGCAACCCCAAATCGTTTCCTTACTCCCATTAAAACCTTCAAATTAGATTAAAGGAAAGAAAGAAAGCAGGAGGAGGGAAAAAACGGCGATCGGAGCTCCAGCGTTTTCTTGATTCGGGGCAGAAAATCCTATTTCATGGTGGTGTGGAATCCCGTTCCAAAAAAACTTTTTATCGGTTCCCTCATCTGACTTGCTGAGAGATTTTTTTTCTAATGCATCGCTCTCTTTCCAGCTCTCCGGCTTCCTCACTCACCCTCGCTCTCTCCCCCAGCGATGCAGCAGAGAGCTGAGATCGCAGAACGGCAGACAATACTCGATTCCCAGGCATTTGTTTTTGATTTGCGCTCATTGAAGGCTTGCCATCGTGCCTGCGTGGGCTGATTGTATTACCAGGAGATACAGAGTAATTGGAGAGATTAAAACCTCCCCCTCCCCTCATTTGATAGCCTTGCAGAAACCAAGGAATGTCCATTAGGCCCTTGAATGTTGATTAGAGAGACAAATCTGATGTCCAGATAGCTGATGATAGGCGAAGTGGATTTTCTTGTAGAGCGCTGTGGTTAAGTGTTTCACGATGTCGCGCAGCCTCATTAAAAAAAAGAAAAAAAGAATGGGGATTCAGTTTGGATGACATGATCATAACGTCATGTGGATCCAGCAGACTTCTGGAGGAGCATCACAGGAAGGATGGTCACGGCTATAAGATGGAGGGGAAGTAACAGTTTTGTCTGATGTATGGCTTCGTCAGATGGGGGGGAAACATGTGATTGCCTCTTTAAAATACACGTTGCGGACATGTTGTTAGTGCCAGGTTGTCTGCGCGTCCTGCGGAGTCGTCAGATGTCCGGATTTATTCGAGGCCTCAAACGTCTGTGGACACGCCTGTTAAAGACGAAAGCGGGAGTGTTGTTCGACTTGTAGGTGCAGCACAGTCTGAAGGTATGATTGAAACAAAAAATACACTTAGCATTAACTGCTTTTCATTTTCTGACTGATCAGCTACAATCTCTGCATCTTCACGATGAAGCCCACATGCGTTGTCATGTTTACCGTATATATACATCACTAATGCTTCTTGACAGTTCCTATGAAGGATTTAATGGTAGTTTAAGGAATAATAGTATCTGCAGTTCCCGTGGTTGGTCCAGTTTCTCCACAGGAAAGTGTAATATGAATAAACATCTTATTGAAAGCTGAGCTTTAAGATGTAGGTCCAGTTTGGTTGTGAGCACATTGTGCCAAGACGTTGAAGAGCATCATGCTGACCAGCTGCACTGGAGCAAATGATGAGCCTGAGCTCAGAAGAGGTTGGTATGATGGAAAATATGTCTGTGGTTAAGCTCGAAGTTTTAATGATGTTGCGGTTTAGTGCTTCGCTGCTTTACTACTGGGACGACTGCTCATTTCTACTTAGAATTATAGGTCTATATCATGTTCATGTTTCATATGTTTTTATGGCAAAAACAATCATGTCTCACATAAACTGCTCTTTTAAAGGAGATGAATGGATAAATTAAGTTATTGAGATTGATCTCCATGGAGCAGTTATGTCTCTGCAGCAATTACAGAATTCAGGAAGGTATGAAATGAGTTGAGAGTGCAAATGTAACGTGTCCAGTGGAGTGACATCTGTGTGAGTGTTGTGAGGCGGTCTTCATCACACCCTCATCATGGAGAAGCTGGCTGTAACGTCACATGAGAGAGAGAGCAGCTGAGCTAGGTGCTAGCTGCAATGACAATATGAGCCCCAGCGCTCGTTTTGACACTGATGATGTTTATAATACATATTCATACACATATGACACAACACAGGCTTTTAATTTTGAGCCTGCAAAGTGTCTGAATGTCTGGAAACAGTCAGGCATGAGGAGTAAAAATGATGGATAAGTGACAGCTCACACAAAGAAATACCACTGCACAGTAATTGTCTAATGCTTGCAAAAGTAAGTACTTATATCAGAAAGTAATGAGCAAACATCAGCTGGGACAACAATAAGAATTTTCTATTTTAAAATATATTATAACTGTGCAACCAGAGATTCAATCAGCGCAACACCCTTCAACACCATCAGATCAGTGAAGGGCAGCACAGTTTTCCCTGTTTAGCATGTATGAGCTGCATATACATGTTTAATACGTGCTTAATAAAACACTATACTGTTGACATTAGCAGATATAAAGTTTATTAATATATTTGTTAACTGGTACTTAAACAGATAACGAATCAAAGTAAAATAAAAATATGTCTTCATAGGAGACCTTATAGTTGCTTAGAACAATATCATGTTTTATCACCACTGTTTAATAAATTATAATGTATAAATTTAATGCAACATAATCAAAATATGGATCACAACATTAATTCATTACATAAAAACTCTTTAGTACTCATGAAATATAGAACCTGTGTGCATAAAATATGGATATCTATTTAATATGATATACTTTAACGAATATGACAGCAGCTAAAATCATGACAAAACCTGAAACAAGCATGTTTATAGCAAAGAAAATGACCAAATATGAGCACACGCAGCTTTCTGATTGGTCAGCTGTGTGGAGGAGTGGTGGGCTCATATGCGCCGACCACACTACAACACCGCCGTCCTCCTCCGTCCTCCTCCGTCCTCTGCCTGTCCTGTACCTGCTGCAGGACCTTTGACCCTGACTTTGGAGGTTCATCCTAGCCAATAATCCTCTCAGTCTCGCTCTGAGCTCGCTCTCTCATGCCTGGTCATGCACAGAAACACCAGCCAACTGACACTCTTGCCAATATTCAGCCCCGTTGGCTTCGTCCTCGCCGCCTCAGTACACAGGGCTCTTCGGCTGATACAACGCTCAGAAAACAGACTGCTGTCAGGAAGGATTTTTAGCAAACACTTTGAGTGTCATACTCGCTTTCTCCTACGCAGGGAGCTATTAAGGATCAAACATAATATTCAGCTCAGAAAGGGGGCTTAATCTCGAGAAGTCTTGAGGAATTTGAGTTTTATGCCTCACAGTTTCCCAGCGGAATTCAAGTAATGTTGACTAATATTACACGTTCATTTTGCCTTGAGTATAAATTTAAACAACGTTCATTTCAGTAAAATATTCAGCAGGCATTTTCCTCTTTGCTTTGATTTCAGTCCCACTCAAACATCTGCCTGATCATCTGAAAACTCCCTGTTATTTATTCCTCGCACTCTTTTTACGCCTCCCTCAGCCTATTGCATCAGAGCGTCTGTTCTAGTTCCCAGCCAGCAGAGACACTAATGCTCAGTCTCTGCCTCCGTTCGCACTTCACACTCCACCTCGCTCCGTCTCAACCTCCCTCAAGGTTAATCGTGACTCTTGTTTTTTTTCCCTCGGAGGGCTCGGCAGATCGAAACAAAGAGGGAATTGGAAAGGGAAGCACACCGGGCAGGTGGAGAGGGAGGCGAATGGAAAGGAGGCGCAGGTGAGTGAGTGAGGAGTCAGAAGAAGAGAAGTATAAAGATGCTTCTCTGCATCAATCAGAGTATTTCCACGCTGAGGGAGGTCGCTCAACGAGAAGGATTTCTCTGTCTGCAACCACGTGTATACACACTGATCCACATGACCGGGATAATGAGACCGCTGTGGTCCTGGCAACCACACACACACACACACACACACACACAACAAACGCACTTTTTTACAATTTCGTCCACTCATGCAGTGATGGTGTGGTTTTGGTGTGGCTGACAAATGACCGTCAGAGAAAAGAGTACACACACATACACACACGCGTGCACACACACACACATAATGTGGTCTTTGGTACAGAGTGCACATCCTGGTGAACGGCTTTAATGGGTTGCTGCAGTGGTGAGAAATGAGGGGAGAAAGATGGGAAATAACATGGAACCGGATGCCAACTGGGACCGCTGATGCCTTAACCCTCTGTCACTGTGTGACACAGTGGCTCCTTCACACAAAACTGATACGAGCTCCGCCTTTAAGCCCATATTTGTTTACATTTCGGCAAACTGGCATCCACAACCGGACCGAGACTCTCAGGTCTCAGTCCGGTCCCAAATAAACAGTTCGGTTCACTTGTGGTGGAAACGTGATCCAACCTCGATCTGATCCAAATACTGTTTCTATTCTGCAAGTTTCAGTGAATCGGCTTCCTGTCAGGTGTGCTTTAGATAGAGGGTCTGACCTGGACTAGTGCAATGTTGTATGTTGTATTTGGCCACTGGAGCTCCTGTTCATGTTACTGGTCTGACTGGGTGAAAATAAGTTCACCAACTCATGAACTGATTCAGACCAGAGCAAACGATCTATGGGTGTGAAAATCACCAAACCGTCCACCTGCATATACCTGTCTCCTTCATTTTCCTCAGTGTTTTTGCCTCACCTGTCTCCCTCCACGCCACCTGTTCAACTCTCCCCTGTGAGGCCTCACAGTTTGAAAACCTCTGCCTCGACCTTGTTTTAATCAAACGTGCAGGTGCATCCAGGTAAAACTTACATCCCTTCACCTGTTAAATCTGCTCCAGTTGTGATGGACAGACGTGATGTCGATCTGCACGATAAATTCTGCTCTGGACGTAAATGAAACATTATTCGTCAGCACCACAAGAAGCAGAAGAGTGGAGGGCAACAGAAACGAAAGTAATGATTTCAAACGCCGTTTCTTCTGTTTTCACCACAGCGATGCACTCAAACCAAAACTGTGACCAGAAGCTCAAGAATTAAAACCAGAGTCAGAGCAAACCGCCGAGGCTGGAAAAGGACCGACTGTTGATTCCAGTATCACCAAAGCATGCAGGCTGTTTGCCACTGGGTCTGTTCTGTCTCACACCACTACAGCAGGTTAATACGGATTCTTACTCTATTTTTTCTACTTTCTTCAGGGGATTTTCTTCTTTTTTCCTCACCCTTCTTTCTTCTTGCCTCTGCAGCCTCGTCTCTTACGCTGTTAATTAAAATATCTGGCAAGTTGCCAAACGCTGATACCAACTGCAGCCAGAAAGTGTTCACTGACAATTATTTCATTTGTTTTCCTACAAGGTCTGCTCTTGTAGCATAAAGAAGCATTATCATAGTCATGTTTAAACACTCGGTCGAGGTTACGGAAGGATCCTGGTCTCTAAGTGCTTCTGTTGCATAATTTTAAGCAAACTCAAACCTGTAATTGGGAAAAACAAACAAATGAGTTCATAAGAGACAGCATTGCACCAGTGTGCACCTTCCTGGTGGATCATTTCTTAATGTGAGTAAGGAGCTCTACTTTTTAACTTGTACTTGTCATAAAGAGGTGATTCAGTTATTGTCATTGTGATATCATAGTTGTATAAATCAGTGTGAAAGCATTATGTCTGATATGCCTTAAAACTGGTGAATCCACTTTGTAATTTATACCATATAAAAGAAAACAGCTCTGCCCAGGTGAGAATAACACCTTCCCGCTGCACTTAAGTCTGAGTTCTGCATTAAATTCTTTGGTGTTGCTGCTGTGCATCAATTTAGGTTCAGTTTTAGATCATGAATTATTCCCCCACATGACCGTTATCAGGCAACAGGTGCAGGTATTGATACGGCCTGAAGCAGCAGTGAAGGATTGCCTGTGTGCATGTAGTGGCATTAGTTATGGGGATTAACATTTGCTGCTGTGATGCAGCCCTTCAATAGCAGCTAATAATGCCTGTTGTCAATTGGTATTATGGTATTTCTCTGTGTCTCACATCAGATGGCAGTTGAGAAATGGCTAACTTGCATAAAACTGCATCTCGAGAGGCAACGCGCTGCAGGTTTGTCTACTTCACGTCTGATTTCCTGTGCGACTGTAACGACAAACATGTCGGCAGCCGGTCTGATCGTGCTTTCTGCCGTTACCCTCATCGCCTTTGTTATGATCTGGATTTTGTCCAAAAAAGTCAGCACGAATCAAGAGAGCAGCGGCCTTGGACCGGGCTTTCAAGCTTAACCGTGTTAAAACAAAACCAGCTGCGAAAAGAGCAAAATGCTCCTTGGACCAAAATCTCAGCTACTGCCTCCATAATGTGGACTCCTTCTCATTTTTAAAGAGACACGCCATGAAGGTCAGCGTACTCTCCTGCCTGGGAAAACTGTGTGACGTCGTCTGTGGCTTTGGAGGAGCTTCGTCAAGTCTGGAGGAAATGACCCTGATGACATCATAGTGATGTCATCACGGTCATCCTGAACTTGTCACGACACAAACTGGCTGCTTGGAAAGGCAGGCGGGTCTAACGAAAGGATCCATCAAGCTGGATTATGGGAAATGTAGGATCCAGCATTGGAGCAATAACAGTGATTTGAACTTCAGTTTTGACCTTTCTTATGTAGATATGTCTCACATCAGTGTTCTCAGAGGAACTTGAAAGCATCTGTATTCTGAAACATGTACGAGGACCAAACCCCAAAGCTCTGCAAGACCCCACCTACAGACACCAGGAAAGCAGCTCCTGAGTATTTTGCAAAGCTGGTTTTCGGTTCAGACTTCTGTTGAAGTGGATCCTGGAGTAAATGTGGCCTCAGGGCTTGGTTGGGTTCGTCAGGTTTAGCCTGATCCATGTTTATGGACGCAGGTATGAGCCAGGTTCAGGTGTTCAGGGATGTGGTCCCATGCAGAACTCTTAGATTATCTACGAACAAGTGCAAAAGAAGGACATCATGCTTCACCTCCTGAGCACGATGTTCCTCTCATGTGCTCACTGATGGTTGTATTATTGGCTGGTGTTTTTGTTTTTGCTGATTTTCGTGCTGCTGACTCTTCGAGCTGTTAGTTTCCTCCATGCTTTCATTCACATCTCTGTTTTGTTTCCCACATTAGCGCTGCCTTAGCTGCTGTTATGATAACAGAGGCGACCTGACCCGACCAGCCGGCCTCTTCCTCCCCTTCAAGCCTTCCGTGACGGGAACCTTTGCCCTATTGTTCTCTCCCTCTGTCCGTCTCTCTCCATGTACACCCACAGCCTTGTTTGTGCTCTGATTGCTCTTTCTCCCTCGTTCCTCTGCAGTTTGAGTTCCAGCGTTTATTTATCTTCAGAGAGGACAAGTGCTTTTCTCCTTTAAGGTCAGAAGCAGCTCGGTGGGCAGAGAAAATCCCACGTTGGTTGGTGCGTTTGTTCTCAGGGTTAAAGAACGCTGCCAGTGTTTGTGTGGTGACAGATAAAAGATGAGTGTGTGTGCTGTGGTAATGATGCAGCTTCAACATGAAGCTTTTAGCATCCTGAGCTGAAATGTAAAAGTGACGGCTGTGAACGTCCTCCTCTGCACCACCAAAGATCAGTTAACACGTACGTTGTGTCACTTGGTGCTCCAGGCCGTCAAGGATCGGACTCATTGCCCCTTTTCTTAAGATGCACTTGTTAAAAACAGCATAAAGCCGAGCTTGATGGGAATCTTGAAGTCCTGGCCAATGAGATAAGAGGATTACTGTGAGTCTGTCTTTTAAATCAGCTCTTATTATCTTGCATTTTGTTTCTCCTCTCATCCATCTGATACCTCTGTGTTTGTGTTTACAGCACAGCTAATCCCGCTCAGCCTCTCCCCTCGCACTTCCTCTTGCTTTTAGAAAGGCACTCAGTGATCCCGGCTACAGGTGGAGGCATCAGATGTTACACCTGATAACAGGGAGCATCATCACGCTGCAGCTCACACTGAGCAAGCAAGAATCAAGCTCAAGTAGGAAAAACTTAAAGAATTATTTTAGACAAAATCACACAGTTTTAATGAGCTTATATTTTCCTGGAGTAATTCCCGTTTTTCTGCCGTGGTGCAGCGGAATAATTCCTAACATACTGCAACCGTGTTCCTCATCATGGATCCTTTATTAAAACTTCATGAATTACGTTTGAAGTGCGCCATCATCACAGATTGACCCATTTTATCACTCTAATCAGCACAGTGAGCCTGGATCCAATCAGCTCCGCATCTGTCCGCTCCCCCCCGCCTCCACAAACGGCCTCACTGTAACAACATGCGAGCCCAAATAATGACAAAGTAAAAACAGAGCTACCCCCAAGTGTAAATTCTCTACAGTGGAATATAAACATGTTCTGCTGGTTTGGAGGATTGATTGGGGGGGTGCGAGGGAACGAACGTGCTCCTGAAAGTGTGTGTTTCTTTTTGCGATAATAAAAAAAAATGACACAGCAGACCATTACGTGGTAGAACATCTTTCTGTGTGGGTGTTTGCATGAATTCCACAGTATTTACATAAAGGAGCAGCAAACTTTTTGCTGATAAATATCTACTAAATAGTCTGGGTGGCTCAACATGTGTGGCAAAGGTTTGTGCGTGTGTGTGTGTGCACATTTTGTGGCGTGTATGTTAACATGTGCCCCCAGACACCGCACATACTATAAATTAATGTCCCCTGATATAATGCAGCATTTCGAGGGCATGTGTAACCTGCAGCTGGTTCTAATCTGTGTGGAGGAGTGTGTGTATTTCAGGTTTACACTGTGTATGCTGCTCAAAGCGGGCAGTAGACGCTTGCTTCAACACTGTTCTTGCATGTTTGTGTGTGTAACGGAACTTGTGTGTGTGATTTGCTTCATTAATGTGCATTGGATGGTTCACACATTTGTTAAAAATTAGGTCAGCAGCATTATTTCCATCCATCCATCAGCTATGTCCGCTTATACTTAAAAAAGCTGGAGCCTTTGGTTGGCTGCATGGTTTTCATGTTCGGCTCTGCAAACTTGCACTATTATGTAATTACGGCTGATTTCAAAAATTGAAGCATCTCGCTGATCAGATCAGCTAACAGGAGAATAACAGGGAGGCGATTAGAAAAGCAACATACGTGCTGTGCAGTGGCGACACATGCAGCCACTCTGAGTTTAAACAAAGAACCGTCATGTGCATCTCCTCCTGCTTTCTTCTTTTGCAGCGGCCCTCTCAAAGAAAAGCAACATGTACACAATTACCACTGTCGACAGCGTGGACACAGCTGCAGAGGAGCTGGAACTCTCTGAGACCTCATCCCAGCTCACATTTGGCGAGACGTGGGGAAAACCCCGCAGAGGTTGCCAGTCAGGGCTGAGACAAACAAACCATTTACACTCACCTTTGCACACAACACATTGTCATGAATTAAGCTGAAATGTCTCTGGGCTTTGGCAGGAGATTGGAGCACTCAGAGGAAGCCTCGCACAGAAAGTTGGAAGCCTGTTCTGGATTCAGATGCAGGACTTCCTTGCTGTGAGGTGATAGTAACGACTAACCCCTGCTGTGTAAGTAAAAACCTCTCCTGGGTGACAGCGGTTCAGCTGGCGTCAGTGCGCCGATGAAGACAGGATTCCTTAAATATGGAGGTTTAGATGAACTGAGATTGTCACTGTTGTTTTGTTTTGCTGGTAAACTGATTCAAGTTGTTGTCTAATGTTTTGTATATGTGCGTTCCCGATGTTATTTAAATGCTCTGTGAAATGAATGAATGAATGCTGACCTGTATGTGCAGGTAATGTTCATTCAGCTGTATGTTTGTATTTGTGCATGTACATTTCTGCATGTATTTGTGTGTGTGTGTGTGTGTGTGTGTGTGTGCTTCATACCTGTGCAGACGTGTGTTTGTTTGAAGGCCTCCCTGATGTTTGCTCAGAGATGAGGATCACAAAGCGACTCTTCCGGGTGTGAAGAGGAGGATTAAGCACCTTCACACCTTGACTACACACAACCACCCAAGTGCTAAAAGCAAGGTACACACAGCAGAGTACACACACACACACACAGAGAGAATGAGCAATAACACACACGGCGGCTGTCAGATCATGAATTCGCCGATGAAGTCGACCTTTAATCCCTCCTTTTAGGTTGCGTGTTGACCTGGAGAGTTACGGCGCAGTTTGAAGAACTACTCCGTCACTGCGACATCAGACACAAAAAACTTTCTTTAAAGTCATCAGAGGACGCTTCTGACCTCGATTCATCGTTTATTTCCCCCCTTGGTCTGACACTGAGGCGCATTGTGCTCATTGTGTCAGGAACAGCTTTTTGTTGAACTATGAAATAACACACTGGCATTGTTACTGGCAAATAAACCCTCAATTTGACTTGATTTGATGTGATTACTCCATCCCACATGTTTCCCACTGCTGGAAACTTGTGGCAGGCGTTGCAGAAGAGGACGGGGATGTTTTCCTCTTTCTGTCTCGATCGCTCCATCAGCTGTTGACGCTTTTTTTTATAAATATATAATGGCTGTTTAATTTTTTGCTGCAGCGGCAGTTTGTGTGGGGTCGGCATTTTTCTGTTCCCACTGTGGGATGTGTGGTGCCAACATCTTCTACTGTTTCACGCTGATCCTTTAGTAATCTCATGAAGACTTACGGAGGCCCAAAGGGAACAAATAATGCCATTTCACCCCCCATCATTGTTCTTGGCACTTTTCCATGTTTTTATTTTTAACCCCTTAACACTGATTGTCGCGAATTCGCATCATACCGGTTTGTGCTATCAACACACACCTAGGAACCTTTTTCAGGCACTGGTTTCTCGTCGGACCGGTCAAAGTGAAAGAACCCCTGTTCTAATTGTTGTTACAATGTAATGGTTGTAAGCCAATTTTGTGGCTGTTTTGATGAAATAAATCAATTTGAATACACAAAAAAGATGTTTTACTGCATTTAAGCATTGAAAAATCTATTGTATGTGCTACAGAAAAAATATCAAACTCCTCTTTATTTAAGATCAATTTGAAAGCAAAAAGAATGCAGAATTATTTTTTTAATATAATTCTAAATAAATTCAGGCATCAAGGGGTTAAAATCTCCCCATTTTCACCCCTAATGACCCTGAGTCTCTTACATAAGTTGCTCCACTTGGTGACGCTTTTATCAAAACCTTCTTGCAGAATGTGTGCACAATTTACGGCATTTGATATCCCAGAAGGAAACAAATCCCTTTTCAAACTAAATGACCAAATGTTGTTTGTCATTGAAACAACAGATAATATAAGAGCGTTTCCTGATCTGGAGTGCTGTCGGCTGGAGCACATCGCTGCTCAGTGCCTTCAGAAAACATCACAGAAATGATTCACATGACTGTTTGCTGATTCCCGACGACTATGCTTTGCAGGGCTGGAGCGGCACCGAGGACACAAGGTCATGTCCTCAGTAATTATTCTGGGATTTTCAGATTTTTCCTTTACCACAAGGCTGTTGGCAAGCGGGAAATTGGCTATTTCTTTTTTGCGCTAACCTTCTAATCAGCCATTCCTCTTTTCCTCCCCTGTATTCCACCATCACCCGCGTTATTTGCCCAGCACTGGACGCACCATCGCCAGGTGATGAACTCACACATCTGTTTTCTAATTCTGGGTCTCCTGGGAGACCCTTCAGGGGTTAATGGTCCAGTGATGCTGCTGATGGTCTGATAGCGACCGACAAAGCAAAATGACCTTTAAGAGGAAAAAAGCTCTTTGCCATTAGCTCCCATTGATTTTTATTGATCCTCCATTGATTGTTATCATGGTTCTTAACATGCTGCACTAACCAGACGGTGTTTTAGCTCAGCCAAGCCTGAATCCTCCTCTCTCTGAGAGCCGGTTAGTGCTAATGCTGCAGGTTGTCATCACGGCTGGAGAGGCTGAAATGGAAGCGTGTTTCTGCCTGGTGTAACACTAGACTAAGTAGGAGAAGGTCCAGAATCAAAGGAAAGGTTAGATGTGCTGTGATAAAGCTGATCCTGAGTGTTGTTAGGGCAGTTGTTGCTGACCCCAGACTCCTGAGAAAGAGAATATGATACTGAGATTATGTGATAGCGGCCAGTTGTGATTGGCTGAAGTGTCAGCTGCCCGTTGCTCAGGAGCGTCTGATGGAGAGAAAGCAGAGAAGGAGATAAAATGTATTCCCTCAGGAAGGCAGCTGATGGAGCTGATAAAGGTCAGACTGGCACACAGGGCATCCTGCTGGACCGGCAGCCTGCGACCTTGATGCAGGTCCGCTCAGGTATCTGTCACCTCGTGTTTCCTGTCACACTATGCAGAAACTGTGAAATATCATTAAGATTAAAATCAGCATGCCGTAAAATCTCAAAATATAGAAGAAAGCTAGAAAGAGGTCTTTATTCTAATTCATCCTGTTCCCAGGTTAAGTTAAGCCTGTTAAATTAAGTGACCATGTGACCTGCAGCAGTGATTTTTACCTGGCTGTTTATAGTGACCAGCCTTTCTTTGTGCAAGCCCTGATTTCATCTGATAGTGTGAGACGCTACGTGTGTGTTTAGATCTATCGCGTATTTCTGGAGAAAAAAAAAAAACACCTCGGAGAATGTTTGAAAGCTCTTGTGAAACCTCTGTTTAGTTTCAAAGTATTTGTTTCAAGCCAAAACATCACAGGGCACTTTGCCTCCTGCTCATATAGAAAAAAAAGGAGCAGCCAACACAAACATGAAGTGTCAAATAGCGGGAAAATGAAAAATGAAATCACTTTTGGAGGGTAGAAAGTAAATATTTGGCCCCTTGAAAAGAAACAACATGAAAGGGTCAGAGCGCATTCAAGCTACGCGAATGTAAATACGTCTCGGTTTCCTGAGCGAGCGCGGAAGGTTTCACGTGGTTTTCTTTCTGTTTCGGATGACGGAGATAAAGGCTTCGGCCTCGCACAGTCCCAGGCGCCGCTCCCCTCGTGTATACGCTCAGCTATCACATCAGCCGGATTTGCACCTTGTCATCCGCGTATGACGAAATACGTGCGAACGAACTGTCGGTGTATTAATGCGAGGAATCTCCTTCATCACGGTGAAAAATTCAACACAAGGCTCAACGCCTGACCATAAAAGATATGTTCATGGAGGACAATAGACGCGCTCGGCCTCGCGCTCACATACGCCGAAGTCATAAAATAAACAGGCTAGAAGCTCGTCGTCAGCCCTCATCCGTCTCTCAAAAGTGAGAGCTCTCGATGTTTATTGGACTTTTACACCTTCCCCTGCACTTTCGGTTGCTTTCCTCCTTCCTCTAGTCCTCCTGGTATTTCTTTTCTCCCTCTTCCCTTTCTTCTTCATCCCTCCTTTTCCAAACCCGCCAGCCCAGAGCTGAGCAAACAGCCTGACGGAGGAGCCGGAGGGGGAGGACAAAGAGGCAGAGAGGAGGTGGAGGGAAGGGAGGGGACACCATCCTCCCCCTCCTCACTGTTCAATTAAAAGACTGGAGAAAGGTGGAGGTGGCGGAGGAGGGGTGAAAGAGAAAACAGCGCTGATTGACAGTTGGGGAGTTAATCCCCCAGCAAAGGCTCATGGAGAAGAGAAGGAGGCTCACAAAGGACAGGGATCAGTGACAGGGAAGAGGTGGAGACAGGAGGAGCGAGGGTGGAGAGGAGAGGAGGCAAAGGGAGAAGTTTCTTTGAGAGAACAGCTGTTGTGTTAGAGACACAGCGCGAGCTCACACTGGGAGGATTTTCAGAATAGATTTCACTTTTTGAGGACGCGGTCAGCGGGAGCTGCACTGATTGGGCGAACGGGAAGAACCAAAATAAAAGTTTATGTGACGGGAGATCAGTCAGCTGAGTGACATCAGGCCATTAGAAAGGTTTTAATACCTCCTCATGGACGGATGATGTAACTTCCTGTTACGGCCATATTGTAATGCCAGCTTGAATAAAGTCAGTGTTTCAGCTCCATCCTTTGCTCTGAGGCCTCTTTTTTTAAGGGCGTAATTGTGTTGGCAAGGAGCAAATGGTCTGTTGTTGCTCGTCATGGCAACAGCACCATCATCACCACAGTCACCTATGTCTGTTATTTGACCTCTTCAGCCCGAATGATCGCTAACACCCCGTTATGTCAGACCTGCCATTCCTCCTCTGCCCATCAGGCGTCCTCGCTGTGCGCCGTCTCTCAAAACCGTTTCTCAAAACCGAGACCTGAGAACTCGCACAAGTTAAAGCCGAAGCATATTCAGGAAAATGACTGGATCAGTACCTGGATCGTGACTGATGACCTCTCTGATGTCCACAAGAACTACATTAAAGACTGCAGAGTGCAAATGAAGCTCCACCCAGCTGCACCTGCTCTTCATTGCTCCACCAGCCCCAGAGGACACACCTGCCCTCCGTCTGGTTGCTCTGTGAGAGTTTTCAGGATTCTGCCTTATGCCTGTGGATCAGAATCCAGATTTACCTGATCTTTCACAGATGGACCCAGCATACTCCATCACGCATCCTCCCCCGCCTTGTAAGACTGGAGGTTCAATTAAAAGAAAAGTGGAGATGGTGGCGGTGGCGGAGGAGGGAGGGCTGTGCGGGGTGGAGGAAATAGTATTGATTGACATTTGGGTCATGGAGAGGATGAGGAGCCTCAAAGAGAGAGGGATCAGTGACAAGAAAGAGGAGGAGAAGCGAGGAGTGAGGGAGGAAAAGAGATGGCAGAGAAGGAGGAGGGAGGAAGAGGGGTTGGATGGATGATCAGGCCTTTCTCCTCCACCTGCTATATCACCTTGTTCTCCTCCTACAACCTGCCATCGAGGCTGGAATCCTGTAAACTGGTACCCAGACTCTTGCTTGCCCTGGACCCTGCACCATGCGCCCCACCTTCACATCCCTCAGGTCAATCCCATCGTCGAAAGCCCTCTGGTTTCTACCGTCAGAATCCCACCACCCGCTGACGTATCGATAGCCACCTGGTATTGGGAAGAGGCCTCCAACACCCAGTCAACTGGGTAGTTTTGCTCCCGGGGTTTCATCCACGACTGCTCCTTGATCTTCCACTTTTGTCACCCTGATAAGTCTGGAGGGACGGCAGGAGCTGCTCCCAGAGGACGTCTTCTGTCACAATCCTTCAACTCCAATCATCCTCTCTCATCATTTATGATATTAGATTCCTGAATTTCCCACCAAATGTTCTTAATGCGTTCCCATCTCTGCCCGCCGTCCGTCCCCTTGCCGCTTTGCTGCTGTTGCCTCCACTGAATACTCACCTGTCGCTCACCTGTACTTGTTCTTTTGGTAAATAGACTGAAGGGACAAATGGACTTGATGCTAAGAGTGCAGACGCCTCTTAACATAAACTGTGGCTCATTGTAGAAAGCGTGCACATCTTCAGAGCCCCTTACCATGCCCCCGCCTCCCCTCTGCTCCCAGCTTTCTTTTCTTAAGACGTACACACACACACACACACACACACACACACACAGAAAACACCCCCCGTCGCCTCTATAGACGCCATTTCATAGAGCATCTCCTGCTAAGCTGCAGGTCGATTTTAAGCCAACATGCACCATTAACGATGCCATACTGGCCTTTGTGAAGGCTCCAGGAGGGGGTCACATCCTGCTGCTGCTTCAGCCTGACGAGCATCACGGCTGGGAGGGCCAGGGGTCCGACCAGGGTTTATCGCGCTGCCTCACAGAAGGGCTTTATGACTTAGAGAGCCTTAATGAGGTGGAGCAAGTTAATATTTTAACACGTGCGTCTATTGTCACACCATATGCCGGCGCGGTCCTATCTGTGTCGCTTTATTCTGAAGAGGGAAGAGAACGGACAGAGGAGGGAGGAGGGATGGAGGAATGGATGGAGTTATGAGCTTTTTCCTGTATCACTGATGTTTTTGTACATTTTGTAATGAACGAAACCAACTAACCTAAACTTAACCCAACAGAAGTGCTGACGAATCAGCTCACAGGGATCAAACTGGATGGTTTTTAGGGAAAAAGTAGGAAATAAAAGAAATTCCTCATTTGAATTTAAATGTAAGATGTAGTGACGTGGAACTGGCCCAGAAAAGACTGCAGGATGGAGTGAAAGAGAGAGCGAGGAGGCAAAGAGTCAGACAAAAACCCCTCGCTGGAGTCTCGATATGAGCTTTGATGATTTGGGACAGACACACAAAACACTTCAGGGGAGGGAAGGAGAGGAGAAGAAAGGCGGTGAAAGAAAGGGGAAAACCCTTTACATCTGGAAGAGACTCTGACAGGAAGCCACCCATCTGTGGCCAAACAGCTGGGGGCCAGACAGAGTGGACCCTGCCAGCATGAGTGTGTCTATGTGTGTGTTGAGCAGGTGGGGGTGCGGGAGAAAGACCAAGTCGCCGGTCTGGAACGCTGGGTGTCACGAGATGTCTTCATGGCACCGAGCGATCTGGGACAGGACGATTCGGGGTGGGAGGGGGACAATTAACCTGTTGGAGCGACGAGCCTGAGGGCGCAGCTCTGACAGGCCCCCTCAGCCCCCGCTAATGCCTCGGTGTTTTCATTTCTGCACCGCATCTGTCAGAGATTACCCCTCACTGCACCTGAGGCATGCCCGGACCACGAAGACGCTCGCCGGCACGGCTGACGCTGGAATTATGACCACGGTTATTAAATGAAGGATTTTTAAATTTAGCCAGAAGAGGAGCCGAAATGATCCGGCTGGCTCGAGTCAGTCCATCTGTTCAATCAGAAATGAAGAATTAAATCCACTCAGTGATAAATCATTAGTGTAAAGGCTATTTTCAGAAATCAACATTTCTGTCCCACGCCGGCCCTGCAGGGTGGTGGTCTCGGTGGATGGTGGTCACACAGAGTGCAGGACTTAGACTGCTGAGTCCAGGTTTTGTGTCCATCTTTGGTTAGTTTTTGGCAACAAAAGCACTTAAAGTTGGTGAGAGATTGTGGTTTTGGTTAAATGTTAATAAAGACCTTGTGTCTCCAGTCACTGCTGATGTTTTCTGCATTAAACCAAGACTGAACGTCTAAACTGAACCATAAAAAAATATAACAGCACAATAGATACGTTCAATATCAGCATTGTGAGACTGGACAGATGTGTTATTGGACATATTTTATTAAGTTAATAGGAAACATAATCCGCTCTGTAATACATTCCCTTCAATTAGTTGAACATTATATAAACAGAAAGAAGACAAAGCTGAGACAAACTTGTTATATCTCCAACTTTGGTCTAATAAGATTTAATAAGAGTTGGTATCAAGCCTCTGTTGCAGTTATAGTTCCATAGTGATGTTTTAAAATATAGAAATAAAGCATTAAATGTCTCATTAAATTGCTGGATCCAGATGTTTCTTGGTCAAAGCCATAAATGTCCACCACAATGAAGGAAATTGTTTACTGATATATCCTGATAGCGAAGTTTAAAGAAAGAATAAAAACACTCTAGTGGTCTAATCTATTCATCTGCCACTGCTCATCAGATCAGACTAATGATAAACTGTTTAAATAAGAAATTAATGTGAATCATGCAAGAGCTGTAATTCAATAGATATAAATAATCTAATAGACAGATTATTGACTGTAGCAACCAGAAAAGATACCTGTGGTTCATTATCTTACAATTAAATCAACATATACCTGCATCAAGTGTCTAACGTTACCTCGGCTGAGTGTGTGTGTGTGTGTGTGTGTGTGTGTGTGTGTGTGTGTTTGCGTGTGTGTGTGTATGTGAAAAAGGAGCCTTGAAAATTACAATAAGCAGGTAATTATCTGTGCTGCTGTTCATATTTAGAAGGGCACTTCACGGTGCGTCATTATCACAATAATCACAAGTCCATGTGAAATAATTAACTGAATTGGGTATCTGGCTTCATTTAATATGAATGAACGGCCTCACTGTGTAAACACTTTAACGACCACAGTCACACCAGACGGATTTAAGAGAGATGAAGTTTTATCTGCATGATTTTACTCTCACAGTTCTGCAGCACAAAGTGTTAATTCTTCAGCTAAGTGAATTCTTTAAGCTCATCAGACGTCTTCGAGATACAAGGTTCTCACAGGACAGCCACGCTACAAACACATGATGATCTTATAGGATACAACACTTTTACTGCTCACACTATCAGTATGCTGATAACACTTACGTACTTTTACTTTGAATGGTTTTGAATGCAGCACTTTCACTTGCAGGAGTATTTTTTGGTGCTTTTACTTGAGTAAAGGATCTGACTACTTCCTGCATCGCTGCTTGAATCTTTAAAATCTGTGTTGAGTGTCAGTCCAAGAAGAAATGGAACGGAGCTCCTCTCTGTTGCTCTCACACATGAAGCCGATGCTTCGGTCTAAGAGCTCTAATAAACTGTTTTCAGCTCAGTCAGCCCTGGAAATCCTCCCCTCAGCAAAAAGACTCAACATCAACACGTGCAGCCTCAGTAGAAGCGCTGTATCTGCTGTCTGCATTTGAAAGCCCCCACAGTGTTTTTCATTTTCAAAATAAATGTATGCGGGGCTCAGTCTCACCGTGGGCCTCTTCACATTGCTAACAGAAAGCCTGTGTTATGAAGGGAGGCTGAGACGTTTGGGTGCTTATTAAGCAGGAGGCTTTTTTCAAGATGCTACCAAGTTGCATTATGGGAGGTGTTTGCATGTTTTTTGGGTGTGACGGAGGAGCAACGAGGCTCCTTGAACGCAACACCAGACAGTTATACAGTCACAGCATCAGGTGTCAGACACTGCTGTGCTTCTCCGGGGAGTGTTGCATGATGTGCTGTTTGTGGTCTTATTGTTGCTAGGCTAGCGAGTGTTTTCATGTGTGTTTACAGTGAGTCTTTTAGAGTTAGCCAGCCATTAAAGTGTTTTCTTATCCCAGTCTAACCTCCGGGAGTTTCTGAAGGCTCGGGTAAATAAATCCATGATGGGTGAGAAGGAGTCCAAAGTGTCTCCCGATGTCTTCACTGCAGAAACAGACTGAATCATCTGTCAGGCAGCCAAGAATTACTGCTGCCACAGACGACGAGGAGCTCAAAGAAGACAAAAGTATTTCAGGCTTCAAGGAAGAGGAATCTCTTCTCTGTGGAATAATGTGTCAGGGAGACTTTCCCAAAAGCACTAGTGTGCAGGTGCGTCGCATCACACCCACAAACAGGTGTTAGAATATATAATAAGAGTCGACTTACATTCAGGTCAATGTGGTGAAACTGTCAGCTGACCTAAAAATGAGTTTTAATTGACACTCATGGATCTTAATGCTCTCAGTTTGTAATGTGAGGAAAGATTTTACAGCTGACATATCACAGTGGGATGATTTCTGTTTGCAACAGCAGAATTAAAGCATTTCTATTACAAAGCGATGCAGGAATGTGAGCTCGTAATCATCTGATTGGCCGGCACGGTGCTTTGCAGGATGACACTGCAATGTGTTGCATGACTCAGCTCCTTGTCTGCCATTGAACTGCACTCTGAGTGAATGATGCTGTGCAAACATGCATCTCAAGTTGCCATCAACTCATTCACATTTAATTGTTTTCCGTCTTTTGTGCTCACTCACATATCTGTGCAGTTTGCTGTTCATCAACCTGAAGTGTCAGCGTGATGGATTTACTGGCAACACAAGAGAGACTCATTCACTCCAAGTATGAAAACAAAATCTCCATCACGCCGGCAAGCTATTCACGACTGTCAGCATTCAAACACGTGCAATCTACACCTATTCTGCATCCGAGCTCCACAAGAAAACAGTGACGAGGCCTTTTGTCCTCACATGTCATAACATCGCTTCGAGCCAGCCGCAGTGGAGGGACAGCTGCTGAAGACTTGGGTTTCCTTCCTGTTAAAAGCTTTTTTTCCCCCTCAGGTGTGTGTGTGTGAGTGTGTGTGTGTGTGTGTGTGTGTGTGTGTGTGTGTGTGTGTGGCTCCCTCCTGTGTCAGCATCAAACGAATTGGGGAGTTCACCTCCAGCAGGTTTCTAAGTTCTGACACTTTTCTGCCCTTGAAGTCACTGGAATAAATGTGTTTTGGATAGCTGGATGTAGGTGAGAGGGAAAGAAGGTGTGTGTGTGTGTGTGAGAGAGAGAGAGAGAGAGAGACCTTGTTCAAAGTGAGCGATGATGACTTGTGACCATGGCTGAAATTTGATCCCATCAGTTCAACAATCTGCTGTTTGTGGCGTTTTAAGGTATTTTGCAGGTGGCACAAACACACACACACACACACACTCCTGATTAGTGTACAGACACACATGCACTTCACATATGTGCACACATTAGTACAAATACAGACATTCAACAGGCAGCACACACACACACACACAGCTCGTACACATAACTGACAGAAATCAAAACACACAAATAGATGCAAGAATCACACTCACACACACACACATTTGCACATACATATGTACATACAGTCTGGCATTCACAAGGCGTTTTCTCTCTCACACACACACACACTGGTGGCCAGTTGTATCGCAGGAAAGGACTGGAAAGCTTTCCCAGGGGAAACAGCAGCACAGCCGTTCAATGGACATTGTTATTAGGCTGTTTTTCTCGAAGCGACCCTCCCCGTTCCTCCCTCTCCGTCTCACCCCTCGGCTGACGGCTCCGGCAGGTGATTAATGCACAGCCGCGACCGCTAGCGCTTTGCTAATCAGCCCAAAAGCACTTTGCTTAAGTGAGGAAAGTCGTCCAAGTGGTGTTGCGGTGTAAAACGCCCCGTGTGGTTGCAGGAGGTCAGGTACTTTACATCAGGGCTCTGGACGAGCCATCAGTCTGACAGCAGCCGCAGGTATGTGTGAGTGTCCACTAAACATAGAAGTGAACTTACAGGTGTGTTCACAGTGTATTCATTCAGGTACCCTCACAGGCCTTTCTGACCACACCCACTACCTGATGAGATCATGGAAACTTCTCCAGGCCTCATCTTCCCCCTGACTGAGCATCTTGGTTTATCTGACGCCTACTTCCAATTTAAAGCAGCACTAATCAATATTTTTATGCTTTAAAAGGATCACGTGGCGACAGCACAGTAACTGTTTTGGTTTTCTGGCTCGTGAACTCTCATCAGTGACTTCTCTGTAGCACAAACATGCCCCCAAACGAACGCTGGTGTTTGTGTCTGCTGGCAAACAGGCAGCTGTATGCTAACACACATTAGCCATATTAACACTGTGAGCTGATAGCATGTAGACGTTGTGTTTTCAGTGAGTTCTGATGCCAAAAAATAATGAATTAATGCAGCTTTAAGTCTCTCTAACTACATGGATTGAAATAGAGCACATGAAACAAATAGATCCACTTCTTCATTCTAATAACCTCTAATTTCTCTGTTTCTTTCATGGATTTATTTAATTATATATAACAATTGATTTAGTCATTCATTCTATTTTAATTTTAATTTTACATTTATTTTTATATGTATTTTATATTATTTGTCATAGTGGGTCTTGGCCTTATTTCTTTTAGCATATAGCATTTCACATCGGCTCATTAAGGACAGATTTCTTAGAATTGATGTGATTTTGGGTGAATGTGAACAAATGAAAGCTAAAAAGCAAAAAGCAAACACAACTGACAGACACTGGACAGCACTTTCAGAGCATTTTAGTGCCATTACAGCATTTAACTGCAGTAAGCATCTATTCCTTTTAATGTTTCTGAACCTTTTCGCAGGTTCAGAAAATGATTCATGATTCTGTCATGAGGCCGTTTGACGGAGCGAAAACGTTTTAAAGCCGCGACACATTTATGAGCCGCCGGCGGTGCTCCTCAGGCTAACGTCAAGTAGTCACAACAGATCTTGAGGGTGACATTATTAACTAAATGGAATTTAATTACGGCGGCCAGAAACAGTCATAAAGTTTAATTCATCCACCCGTCAGTTTTGATGAAAGGTGCTGCAGCCGTCTGCAGAGGAAGAGGAGCTGAAACAAACTGTTTCAGAAAGAATCCACGAAATTTACAGCAGTGACGCTGAGGTGGAAGAAGCATTTAGTGTTTGGCTTCAAATGTCTGAAACTCTGAATCTCACACTGTTGCTCTTTGAGACATATTCACACACAAACACACACACACACACACAGGGCTAATGAGAGTGTTTCTCAGCCTGCGTTTGGTGGATTAGCTCTGAGAGCAGCAGAATGGATCTGATTGAGAGAGGAAACCAGCAGAGGGGTGAAAAAGGGAGCGAACAGAGCGAAGCGTTAGAGTAAATAGCACTGACCCATGGGGGGTCGGCCCCCTTTCACCGGCTCTCTCCCTGGGAATCCACTCTCACTCATTCAGGCCCGTCCCCCACTCTTCACCTCAACGCACCACTATCTCCCGACCCCTTTGGGATTCAAATGATATCTCATTAGCTCTTATTGGATTGCAACTTTCTCGGGATGCACAGTGCTTCAGTTTTTCTCTTTTAGCGATCGATAAAAAAGACAGAGGCGTCCGGAATAAAGGCCTCCTTTTTGCCCCCCCCCCCGTCATCGACCGTCTCGCCTAATTTCCGCTTCTCGTCTTTCCCTCGTTTATTCATCCTCTCACTCCATCTCACCCCTCTCAATACAGCATGTTGTAGCGCTCTAACTATTTCCAACTCATTTCAATACAGTCGGGATTCATCCTCTTCTGCGCCCCCCCTCTCTGGCCTCTGGATCCACAGGGTGTCTTTGTCTGTTTTTAATGTGCCATTAACTCTCAGTGCTCGTCAATGGCCCTCAGTCCCAAAGGCCAGAGAATTACCAGAGAGAGGGAGAGAAAGCAGAACAGCGCAGGGAGGGAAGACGGTTTGGGCCAACAGATATTCATCCGGGTTAGCAGAAACAGATTTTCTTTCAACTCATGATGTTTCCACGTTGGTTTGAATGGTGGAAACACGCAGCCTGTGCAGGTAGAGCAGGAGGACTTCAACAAGTGGCAGCAACCGTGACTGAGACCACGTCTACATGAGTCCCTGATGACATCACAAAGACATGAGACAGATGACAGAACCACTGGCACCAAAGAAACTGGTCCTTATGTGTAAAATCAATAAAGTTTCCCTTTAAATAGAGCAAAAAGAAACCGACTGGCACCTCATTTTATTGCTCATGTTGCTGTGTGTTTTTGGTCTTTTTATCACATGCATTGGTGATCACAGCTTGCAACTGTGTGAAACTGATGGAATCCACCCCTCACAACTGGTGCTAGATCAATGTCTGCAGCTTTAAATCAGTAAGTGGGAGCAGAGAAAGCAGGAGTCAAACACTTCATGACTAAATAATGAGCCGTCAGCCTCGGCTGCACTGGGTTTATTGCTGATTAGCAAATGTTAGCATGCTAAAAGAAAGACGGTGACCGTAAATATTCAACGTGCCTAGCGTCGGTATGCTAACGTTGCCTGTGTTAGCATTTAAAGCGCCACAGTGTACAGTGCAGCCTCACAAAGCTGCATGTTAGCATGGCTGCAGACTCTGAGTCCTGTGTTTACCCCTCAGCTTTTCGTCTGTGCAGTCCTGAACAGTGGAAACTTTTTATTTCACCCCCTCTTGTGTCACAAGATCAGAAAAGATAAGCTCTAACTTTATTTATTGATATAAAGTTAGAGCTGATATATATATACACACACAAAATGTGTGTAAAAGTAAAGTTGCATGGAAGGATGGTGTTTTTTTTTAATTGCACATGTCAGGACATGGATAATAAAATACAGTGTTAAATATATGTTGAGGGGCTTCACAGTCAGCTGCAGTGTTGTCAGTTGATGTGAATGTTGTCATGGTGAGGGCACAGTTTTCGTATTTTTGCTGAGCGACCCCTCAATAACCCACATACGGCTTGTTTGCATTGCAGCCACCGTTCCCATGCAGGAAATAGCTTGCTGTTGTGACTACAGAGATGCACTTTGTGACAAAGCTTTTCACCTCTTCCCTCTCTCTCTCTGCCTGCTCTCTCCAGGATGTCTGGAGGCTTTAACAGATGGATTAACCCTTTATTCCTCTTTTCTCTCTCGGGGCTGATCCTCAGCTCTGCTTTGTTTGTGTTTTTGGATAACATGAGATCATCTGGGATCAACACTGTGGACACCGCCTCTTCCTCCTCTTGTTAAATCCATTGCTTCTGTCTTTCTCCACCTATTTTCTCTCTTGACCTCTTCAGGGGAAAGTGGGGAAGATCAGAGTTTTCTAAAACAGACATATGCACAGATCAGCTTATGTTCTGTCGTCAGACGCTTCTACCTTCAAAATGCTGAGTTTAAAAAAATCACCCAACCAGGTGTAGATAACCTCTCGATCCACAGAGGAGCATCTTTTGTCTGATATAATCCAGCAGGTGCGGGTATGAAGTGGCTGCAGAGTATTCCTTTAGTTAATGGCATCACGCTGGATTTCAAAGCACATTCCTGCAGGATGAATGGCTCTCGATTCCTGCAGGACGTTCACAGAAACTCTGAACGAGCTCAAGAGGAATCAAGCTCTGTTCTTCCTGAGGGATTACTCCATCATTAAAAACCTGATACTAAAGAATAAACTAATACAAATGAATAAAGTTTGGAGAACACTTAACGTTTGACTGAGGCACATGAGGCACATGAAGCATGTGACGTACGGTGAAGAGACAAAAAATAGTGATGAAAACATCGGATCTGTGTGAGCAAGGAAGACTTGAATCACTACGGAAATGCTGTATTTGAGTGTTTTCTACATTGTTTTTCACAGTTTGAGCTTTGACCGGAGCTTATCGTCTTGTTGCTTCTTCTTCTTGTTTGTCCTGTACTTAAGATGTTTATCCTGGATAGCCTAATTCTTTATTTTTATTTCACTATTTGTTCCTATATTGTTAATTTGTATCTTGTATTGTATTTTTACCTCTTACTTGTAAGTTGTTCATTACTTGATAGTAGTTCTTGTTCTTATTTTGCATGCCCTTGTGTGTCCACCTTTTGAGCTGCTGGAACTGCAAATTTGTCTTTGGAGATGAATAAAGTATCTATCTATCTATCTATCTTTCTATTTATCTTCTTCCTCTTCGGCAGCGGTTGAAAACTGCTGATTTTCCTGCGTTCCGTTCACTTCATGTCTCCAAAGCTTGAGCGGCCGTCTCTGTCCGCTCTGATGAGAGCAGCCGAGCTTCAGCTTTCGCCAGCTCGTGTCTTATCTGCTGAATCTGGTAGCCAGGCTGCGGCTAACGCAAACAGCACACACGAGCTGCACTTCACGCTCTTTCCACGACGTCCTCCAACTCTGCTGCAGCCTCGTGTGAAAGTGAAAGTGTGTGTGAGAGACAACGAGAAATTTTAGCGTGAGAGGAAAAGGGAGCATGAAGGCTCAAGCGTGTTCTGGGGGTGTACTGATAGTGAGTAGGTGTTTTAGCAAATTCGTGTTCACCTGCGTGTGTGTGAGCAGAACGCAGACAGGGATGTGTGTGTTGCAATGTTGTGTATGCATGTGTGTGTGTGTGTGTGTGTGTGCGTGTGTGTGTGTGCGTGCATGTGTGCGTGTGTGCGTGCGCGTGTGTGGTTCTGATCCAGCCTTTCCTCAGGGCCTGCCTGGCATTGTGCTGCTTCCTGTCCCGGCAGACATTATCAGTGTGGGATCAACAAAGGGACAAAAGGGCTCCGGACACACACGCACACACACACACACACACACACACACACACACACACACACACACACACACACACACTCGCTGACTTTTTCCCAGGCCTCTTGGAGCCACTGATGGTTTCCTGTCTGACTGTCTAACATATCTATTAATCAATCAATCAGTCAATCAGTTTGTGATTTAAAATTGAAAAGGTTGTTTTTAGGCATCACATAGCTCCTCTTCCTCACCCTCTCTCCTTTTATCTCCATCCCTCATCTCCTCCTCTCCTCTCCTTTATCTGCTCCTCCTTCTTTAAAGCTTTCCTCCCATTCTTTTCTCCCCCTCTCCTCTCTCCTCCTCCTCTTTTCCTCCTCGTGCCCCCTCTCCTGGCCCGCCTCAGTGTTTCCTGGCCTCACTCACATGCCTCATGTCTGTCCGGCTGTGTCGGGGAAATGTTACTGTTGGTGCCTCGTTGACCCGTCAGACCAGGTTTAGTCCAATCACAGCCGGCCTGAGAACACTGACGTCACATTCGTCACTCTTCATGATATTTATGTTCTTTTTCTTTTTGCTCCCCCCCACTGTTTTTCTCATCATCTCTGTCTTTATCGATCCGCTCTGCTGCCACCACCGCCTCGCTCGTCACCCTGCCGTCGAGCTGTCACTCAGACAGTCAGCTTTGAACGAGTCGCTGTGTGAACAAACACACACTCATCCCACGAACCTGTCTGAACCTAAAAACGCTGTTTGCATGTGGAGAGTTTTTCGTTTCTGCACAAGCATCTTCCTTCCTCTTCCTCTCATTTCAACTTCAGCAAACTCTTTATTGCAGCCATTTTCTGTGGGAAGTCGTGGTTGGGATCAGAATATTCAGGATTTGAAGTGCTGTAGGCAGGCTACTCCAGACGTCCCCCTCGCCTTTCCAGCTCCTCCTGCTGTATTCCCAGGCCAGGTGAGATACATATAACCCCTCCAGCGAGGTCTCAGTCTGCAGGGTTGCCTCCCTGCTGGACGTGCCCAGAAAACCTCCACAGGGAGGCACCCAGGAGGCATCGTGATCAGAAGCCTGAACCATCTCAGCTTTTGCAAAACTTTCCCCACTTTTAATTTTCTATCTGCTCACACTAAGCGGGCAAACTGAGCTCTTTGAAAGGTAACCCTGAAAAATCAGGCCCTGTGTGCTCACGTCAAACGTCACCTGACACAACTGCTGTTAATTTAGGTTTCATCAGAGAACGTTGTGATCATTGAATAGTTATTATAAAAGTTATTCTCATTGTTACTGACGCCTCAGTGCAGCCACAAAGCATCTCCTGGTTAACAGAGATTCATCAGTTCCAGCTTCATACAGAAAACATCTAAAGTTCAGATGTATTAAAACACTGGAATAGTGACCACGGAGGGCAGGAGGGGACAAAGAGGGCGGCTGTTCTTCTATCTTTGTCGATGTCTGCAGGCATGCAGCGTTTCCATGACGTGTCACATGTGCACTGAGAACTAGCAGCTGTTAGCAGCGAACTCAAAGAAGAAGAACAGTGGCTGGAAATTGAAACCGGGAAGACGACGAGGTCCAGGAGCTTCTTACCCTCCGAGCCGATGACGAACCACCGTGTAACAGGGACGCCGAAGGATGGACGATGATCAGAAAGCTCCAATGAAAGCTGTATATCACACTAGAGGCTGACGCTGTTGTGTTACAGTATTGCCTCGTTTGCATCAGCCTGAAATCAAAACGCTGTGTTGTCAGATCGGGCGGGGGCTTCGTGCTGGGTGCTGCGCTGTGGGGGGCAAAGTGGGCTTGGGTGGGTGGACATGATTTGGGCTGCTTGAACATGAGCTGAATACTTAAAAAATCACAGTGCATTAAAAATGTATTCGTGAATTGTATTTCTCAGTTATGCAAACATCCAGTCACTTAGCATCACAACCCCCCCGCCTGCTGCTCACCCATAAACACACAGCAGCTGGAGTGTTTGCTGGTCCGTAACAGAAAGCTCTATGCTAACAACATTACAGCATCATTACTCTGGTTCGTTCACTTTACTGTGGAGGATGTTTGCCAAGCCAGAGAAAAACTATTATTTCAGTTATTTGAGCCGTCCCTTTAGTTTTAAAGCAGAGGGCAGAAACGGAAAATAGTTTCATACTTTAATTTATTATTATGTCACTTTGAAATATTGTGAAGAACCACGACTGAACCGCTGCTATTGTTTATTAATTCATTTGTATTGTTTATTATAGATCATATTTGGGCAGATTTAATTATCAGGATGGAAAACATCAAACCAATCCAGCCACGCTGATCGTTTGTTCTTCTTTAAGGCAGCGTTGTCTCATCTGTTCCTGTTTCTGTGTCTCAGTTCTGACCACATGTTGGCTGTGATCAACAGTTCTGCTGTTTGCCAACCGAAAAAGAAGAAGAGAATCAGCAGTTTTGCTTCAAACTCAAAATACGGCCAACTCAGTTCATAGTTTCCTGTTTTCAGTGTGTAAAATAGTGATTGGACCGAAGCTTAGAAAACCCACCTGATACCTGACTCTCACTGTTTAATGCTTGTGGTCTGATAAATAAATAAAATAGAGAAAACACAGCAGAACAGAGAGAAGAGCGCCACCTACAGAAACTCAGAGCTTCTAATATAAAATGTGTCTGCGTGAGACAGTTGTATTAACAGAAACATTGAGCTTTCAGTGAGGGACAATGTGTTAATGTTTTACATGATTCATTGGGAGTAAGAAGAAGCTCTCCTCATCCTCATTGTCTCATTATTGTGCTTTCATTTTGTCTCACCCATTGTCTCCTGTCTATGACTCCTTTCTTCTTCTCTCAGGGGGTCTGCAGGCTTTAACAGCCAGTTAAACCCTTTATTCCTTTTTGTTTCCTCCCTGTTGGCTCCCAATTTCGTTCCTCGTTTGCATTTTATCCCCAAAAAGAGATGACATGAGATAATCTAGGATCAGCACAGTCATTCAGAGCGTCTCTGCGCCATCTATTCTCTGTTTTTTGACAAAGAGGAGCTGCACACTAGAACAAGCTGCAGACCAGCACACACCAAGAAAATCAGGTGTATTTGTAGACTTTCCAGTAATTAGTCTCAATTCCAAACACCTGCATGCACAAGACTGAGCACTCAGTTGTGGTGCAGATTTATGGTCTGCAAGCAGAAGTTCAGGGACAGGCTGCAGATGAAAAACTAGCTGGCAGCATGTTTTAGCTTGCAATAACAATTAACTTCAAAATTCAAACAGAAAATGATCAATTCAGTTTGGTTATATGAATTCAAAAAACAGCTGCAATGAATTAAAATTCATAGAAATTCCTCCAGAAACTTTTCAAACCACTCCTGCAGCATAAGGCACATCTCCTCCATCCAATTAAAGCGTTCCAAATGCTCAAATACGGGCAAAACACCACTTCTGTCTAACTCCAGTGTGTGTTTAACACCATTTTTTGTAATACAGCAGCTGTTTAAGACGTAAATGGACAGTTGGGAATTATATTGTGTTGCAGGAGTGTTTTTGAAAAGTGTTTTTACCCTTTTGACTTGAAACTGGACCTTCAGCTGTGAGTGTTCGATAGCTAAAGTTCAGGACTTTGGTGTTCGGTACGATGGCTGCAGAGAGCCGACAGAAACCAGGAGCCTCATTTATCCACCGTGTTTATGGGCGCTGGCCCAATATTATTGTCGAGCATATCTGCATAACAGATAGATTGTCAAATGAAAGCGTGCACAGCCCTCTACCCACCGCTGATGCAGCACAGATAAGAGAAGATAACAGGCCTTTTAACAGGTGTAAATAATAAAATGAAGGATGGCTGCATTCAGTTTAGCTGCTTCAGTGTCAGGGTGTTTGTATCGTGCCGGCAGTGGAGAAGCTCTGCATAACATTTCTCTATTCCCTGTTTCTGCAGAATCTCTAGAATCTGTTTGAAGGACTCTGCTCACTTCAACCAACAGCTTCACACCAGCAAAAGTAAAAAAGATGCATTTTTAATTCAATTTAATGCATTCAATTCAATCTGCTGTTCTAAATACTCAAAAGGTTTTAATGTAAGCTGAAATTTAAAATGGCCTTTATAAAACAGCAAATCCTCCAACTAAGACCACGAAACAGGTTGTTGGTAACTGACCTGACCTGCTGGTGGTTCCAGCAGACACACTTATTGATCTCTGTTAGAACAATAAAGCTTTTTTTGATCTAAGAGTAAAGTTTGGTTCAGTTTAGGCACAGGAATGGCTTTAAGGTTGAGTTAAATGACCTCTTAAGGGTAAGGGGTTTGTGCTAAGGGACCTTTGTTTTCATTCTGACAGCGTTAGTTAGTTTTTTTTGCCAAATAAAAATGTCTTAATTAGGTATTTTTCTGCAGGGACGTCACTCACCTGACCAACCGTTTACCATCCCGATGCCCTGTCCTCCGTGTCTACTTTGTTTCCTGCATCAAACGCAGCCTCCATGTCAGCGATGTTATCTTCACCTGCGATCTCACCACCCTTCCTCGGAGCTACCTCCTCTTCCTCCCCTCGCTCCCTTCGTTAGCGTCCCACATGACCGCTTCAGGCCTCAGGGGTGAAGGTGAGAGGAGAGGCCTTCTCTCGTTGTGCTGCTGTTACAGAGCGAGTGAGGCGGGGGTGGGTGAGGGGAGTCGCTGAGGCCAAATCTCTTTACCTCTCTTTGTTTTGTGATTATGAAGGAGGAGGGGAGGCCAAGGAAAATAAGGGCCTCTTGTTATTGCACTTTAATTTTGTTTTTGCACTTAATCGTGCTTCGGCTTGCTGGCGGGGGCGGCGGGGGGACGGGGTCGCCTCGTACGGCGCTGTGAGAGAATTCACAGGGTTTAAACTCCAGGAGTGAGGAAGAGCGCTGACAGTGATAAGTGGAGCAGAGAAAAAATAAAACAACAAATGTGACAGTGAACGCCACAGGCTGAGTTTAATTAACAGTCAGAGTCGCTGCTTTCTGTGGCCTGAAAGAGAAAATGCCATCGTCACGGCCAGCTTCAGAGTTATTTTAATTTCCAAACATGGCAGAGTAAAAAGGTCCTTTCCCCCCGTGGCACCGTGCCTCTAATTGTGATGCACGTTAGTGTTTGTTGATAAGGTCACAAAAGAACTTGACATTGTTTGTGCCTGGTTTTGTGGGCAAACATAAACTTTTGGGGGAGCAGAACAATCCTCGGCTGACGGAGAGCTGGCGCGGCGTCAACGTGAACAAGTCGTGTGCAAAGCCGCGAGCGCGCAAACCGGACAGATAAGGTGGAAAATGAATGGTGGAAAAAAAAAAAACACACGGCAGGGCGGAAAGTTCAAGTTTATAATTAAATTGTTCAGTAATAAAGTGGTGCGGATGAGCCGGCACACGTGTTGACGGCACAGCGGGGACAGAAAGCGGGGACTCCAGCTCCCAGAGCGCAGAATGAAAGTGGTTCTATTTGCTGGTAAATCATCAATACTGAAAATACTCCAGAATAGTTAAGATAAGATGAGATGAGACTTTATTAATCTCACAATGGAGAAATTCACTTTTACAGAAGCGCTACAGAACACACAAGGGGAGTGCAAACAGCAAATGGAAGTGCAAATAAGAACAAT